>NC_066591.1:2402500-2647500 GCF_905475345.1 Vespula vulgaris | reverse complement strand
CCAGGTGGGATAGAGCCCTACCGACGACGGAACATCGCCTTCTCAAGTTTTACGGCTTTTCCAGAATTTTAACGGCCGCATTAAATGTCTCAAGAAACAGAGAGAGAGAGAGACAGAGAAAGAGAAAGAGAAAGACACGAATGCTACCAACTCGTGTACGTTTTACACGCATGTGAATTTTCCGTTGTAACCGTCACCGCTCATATTAATTTCTTTTTCGGAACTGCCAACACGTTTGTACGTATCTACAGTACTTCGCAACTACAGATCACAGGGAGACGTTTATGAGAGATTCATAAGTAATTAAATGCGTCAACGAAATGGTAAGACATATGTATCCAGAGAATTTCTGTTTCTTCAGAAATGTGAAAATTAATGAAAAAGAACGATGATGTATACGCATATATCTGCTGAAGATCAAAATCATATTCTGCTGTCGATTTAACTTATTATAAGCGATTATTAATTTGTTAGCATAGGTGTATACATATACGTGTAATATACGTCTACACTAAAAATATTTATATCTCTAAACATCTATATATGTATATATTATATATATATGCACATACATATATAATATATTTGAACGATTACAACTTAGACACTATAGAAATAAATATTCCTCTAAATTATATGAACACGTTGACACTAAATATAAATCCCGTTATACATGAATTATGAGATATCAATTCATCGAACGAGCACATATAAATTCATGACTAATATAATTTCTTGAAATTATGTAGACGACGGCGGCGATGGCGATGGCGGCGGCAGCTACGACGACAACACAACAACAATGACGACGACGGAAGTAATAAAACAAAGGAACGATATCAAAGTATTCTGTCCTTCTTGAACGTTTAACACGGTCCAGCGATCTTGGGTTCACGGTCCGTTTACGATCGCGCCTCAAGCGATAGTGAAGTTTCCGTAAGCCTCGCTTCTCTTTCTCTCTCTTTCGTATCTCTTCGGTCTGCCGCCCCCACGCGACGCCCAGTTGACAGTTGACACCAGTTTGATGGTAGTCTGCATTGTTACTATTGTGCGAAATCGCGTAAGCGTGTTGGCTTGCCATTGTTGGAATCTCTCGTGCATCCTATTTCTGTCTCTTTCTGTCGCTCTTTTTCTCTCGTACACTCGTACATCCTCTATCCCTGTTTCTCTCTCACTTCCATATTTTCTCTCTCGTCTTGTTTCTTTCTCTTTCACCCTCATACAGCCCCTTTCTGTTTCTCCCTCTCTCTCTCTCTCTCTCTCTGTTTTACAAGCGACACGAACAAATGAATAATTTAGTGACAGAGAGATACAACCATGTGGAATTCGGATGAAAACAAGCGTATACAGTGGTGAATGCAAAATGGTTGCATATGTGTACATGGGTACGCGACAACGTATCGTACGAGTGTGTGTGTGTGTGTGTGTATATATATATATATATATATATATATATATATATATTCAGCCACATGACGTGCCACCCTCGTTGCTTTTTGTATTTTTCGAAAGAAAGACTGACGTGCGTTGCGGTTCTATCTCGTTCGAAGGGTCGAACTCATTTCCACTAGGGACCAACTCTTTTTGTAACATCCTTTCGATCGAAGACGTTCGATTGCGTTTGAATAACATATGATTAAGAGAGAATATACAAATTTATAAGAAAATATTTGAAGTTATTACGTTGGTAAAAAACAAATCTATCTCATCATAATCTACTAGACACGTCACATCATAATCTAATTGACACGAATTATGTTAAAATTATTATTAAAGAAATCGTAGGATTCGATAGAAAGGAAATCTCATTAATTTCTCCTCGAGAAAATATATCGTTTATCGATAAGAAGACCGATTCTATCGATTCCTTTCGAGTGGCTAGAAATAAAGGGTGGAAGGTATAAAGGGTTGGCCAGACGCGAATTAAAAGCGGCCACTCGCGGATGATTTCGGGAAGCAGCAGATGCGCGCGTCAGCTCGGAGTTACTTGTTGCGCCTTCGAATCGTGATAATCGCTTGGGTACTTATACCCTAATAAACGGTTAAGGCTCGCGCACATTCGCGTGGCGGTGTGCGCGAGAACGATAAAAGTCTGTGTTAGATAGACGAACTCGTAAATTACCGGGGCGAAGGTAACGCTTATTAAAGGAAATTCAGGGCGAGATATCGAGTATCGTCGACCTTTCGAAAATTTCGACTCTTCGAACAACCTGTTCCTATCTTCGATCCAATTAAATGCTGCTTTTGTATTTTTCTTTCCTTTCCGCGAAACCAATCGCTTTTAATGTAATCTTGGTAAAGATGAGTCCGCTTATTCGTAAGGTGAACGTCAAAAACGAAAAAAATGAAATTATTCGTCTTTCGATAAATTACAGATCCATTGGATACGTCTTAAATGAATTCGTAGATAAACAATTTTTTTTTTTCACAATCGACATAAAACGATCGAAGATAATTGATAACTGCCGTTGAAAATTTTCTTTTCTTCTCTCTCTCTTCTCTTTCTCTCTCTCTCTCTCTCTCTCTCTCTCTCTCTCTCTCTCTCTCTCTCTCTCTCTCTCTCTCTCTCTCTCTCTCCAACGATTAACATCGACGAGAGTTTCTAATGAAAGTAAAAGGAAGGATTCGTGATGTGCGCGAAGTGGTAACAGAGACGTCAACCTGGTGCATTTCACGCGTTGGTAGACGACGATGCTCGGACACGTAGGAAGAATCAGAGGCACAGGCAGAGGCAGAGGTAGAAGCAGAACCAGACAAGCACGCAGGCAAGCACGCACGCACGCACGCACGCACGCACGCACGCACGCACGCACGCACGCACGCACTCACGCAGGCAAGCAGGCAGGCAGGCAGGCAGGCAGGCACGCACGCGTTACTCGAACGCATTCACGAGAAGAACACGCCGCCGCGGATGCACCTCGCCGCGTTTGATAATGCATTAACGCCGGTGGATCAGAATATTAGCATAGCATACGCCCATCGCATTTGAATTGAGAGGCAGCAGCCCCTCCGTGTATAAGCAGAAGCGAGGAGAAGGCGTCCCAGCGTCTCTTTGTCATGCTAATACGGCATCCATCCTGGGCCAAGCGGCAACAAGAGTGAGACAGATAGACAGACAGACAGAGAGAGAAAGACGACGGTGAGGGGGTGTTCAAAGGGGAGGGAAGAGGGAGGCTAGCTTGCCGAGGGAGATGACTCTGCACCGTTTATGCTTCTCTTGCGGTTCCAAGCTCGCTTCCAGAAACAGGAACGAGACTCAACGACGGCCTTACGCTTGGTATGAGTCGTCTACCACGATTCCATTTCTCACCCTTCGTTTCCCTTCCAACCCCTATCTTCTCTCCCTTCTTTTGCTTTTTGATAGAACTCCTTCGAAAAGTAGTCGATAATAGCATTCGATTCTATTCCTACGCGCTTTGTTAAATATAGTTAACAATTATCATAGAGAATGATTTAAGATTTATTAAAAAAATATATATATATAAATAAAATAAAATAAAAAAGAAAAACGAACAAAGTCCCATCTACTTGATATTTTATATATTCGTTATTAATTATCTGTTATATTGTCTTTGAAAAAAATCATGGATAATCTTTAAAAAGATTTTTTTCTTTTTTCCTTAATAATACGTACGTAAATCAATGAATCGATTCAAGGAGCAAACGTGTCTATACAGTATTCAAATCCAATTAATCCATTGGAATTAGTCACGTCGATCGTTGAACGACGAGATCGCTGATACGTCTTTCGATAAGTCTCGCGCGAACACGCAACTCAGAGATGAATTCGAGAAGAGAAGAGGATGATGTTGCGACGATCGAATGCTTTTCTCTTTATCTGTCTATCTATCTATCTACCTATCTATCTATCTATCTATCTATCTATCTATCTATATCTTTCTCTCTCTTTGTCTTCCTTTATCATGTAAACGTAGATAATTATCCGACATTAATGATAGGTCAGCATTGTCGGTGATCTATGGATTATTCGCGCTTTGGGTTAGTCCTTCGATCTTTGGAGATAAGTCCGACCGAGAAACGACGACGACACTACGACAACGACTTGTATCTATGTAATTAATTTATTAAATCGTTTGCTTTGTACCAAAGTGATAGAAGAAAAGATCAAGAGAGATCTATACTTCGTTTTGTCAAAGATCGATATCTTTCCGCGTAAAACGATTTTAGATAAGTGCGTCCGATGCAAATTAGATGCCAACGAGGTCGATTCCACTTAAGAAACTTAACGTACGTATCTTTCCGTATAACAGAATGACATCTTTATAATAGAAACTTCTCTTTATATCGAACGAGAATTCTACGGTATACCGTAAAGGCCGATAATTCTCTATCTCTTTAAGGTCAAGATACGGTCTACTCCGATTACAATTTATTCGAAGGATAGTATTATTAAACGATCGTTTAACTTATCTAATCGCATGTATATTTCTAATCGTACATCAACATGCGAATCAATCTTTACGTTTAATTGTTTAGAAACCGATTGAAAAATCCGTTCTAATGTTTCGAAACGAAATAGGAAAAGATCAAGGGAAGACAGACCGATCGAAAAGACAGACGATCTGTGATCTCTTAGCGTGACGTTACGTCATACTAACGTAAGGTAAAAAAAAAAAGTAAAAGAAAAGGGATGGAGTGGTGGGGAGAGAAAGAGAGAGCCTTTTCGAAAGGCTTTTTCCTGGCGGCTCCTACGTATCGGACGTTCTTATCTCCAGTCGAAGCTGACCAGTGGCGCGCGGCAAGAGCTCCCAAGTGAAATCAGATAACGTGCCGACGGAGACAAAAGAATGCATTAGCCAACCGGCCGCTAATTAACCGCTCTTCCATTTTCGAGGATAGGCGTGACCCCGGAGACGAGAGAGAGAGAGAGGGAAAGAGACAGAGAGCGAGAAACCCGATTGTCAGTGAGATCGGCGTGCACTTTATATTCCGCAATGACAAATCGTGCATAAATTACTAGGAGCTAAGAACAGGCGTGATCGGTCGCACCTTCGCACCTTCGAGATTATACTTTTTTCTCGTCTCTTCGTTAAAGCTAGTAAGTACCATTGACTGTACACAATCCCTTTCGTATTTCCGCTTTGTTTCTCCTCCTGTCTGTTTGTAATGAGAATTTTCACGAGCGATTAAAGCCAGTAATTATAACGTATGTAACATTTATATTCAGACAATAAATGCAAATTTCAAATGAAACCTTTACCGGCCCGTATTATCATATATATTTTCTTTCTAACTATGATCCACATTTAAATATTATCCTCGTTAATAATACAACGCTTGGAATACTATTTTACGGGAATAAACGTGATACTCAACGAATATGTAAAATTAATGAATACTTTGATATAAGATATTGACGTAGATTTATGTTTCATAAGGGCCAAGTTATATTTCTATCTTCGTAAGTTAATAAGTTTTCCCTTTTATTCTTGATCGACATCGTCCTAAGATCCGATAAGACGAAAGTTCAAGAAGACTTATCCACAAAATATATTAATAAAGGGGGTGAAAGTCGTGGCTTAATTGAACGGCAGATAGAACGGAAAAGTGAAGTCTCGATTTAACGTGGAAACAGAACGTAATCTACATCGATGTAATTATGTTTATGTTGGGCTCGATATTACGTCGTATCGTAGATGTTACTCACGTTCGAAAACCGCAAATCATCTACGACTTTAATGAGAGAGGAGTTCGCTTACCTGAAACAGAAATAAGGGCAGAGACATTAGACGAAACGTGGGCAAGATGATGCGTGGGAGGCGTTTGACAACGTATAGAGTACATTAATCTTAAGGATTGTAGCGTTTGTACCTAGTTAACGAAATTTACCGTGTCACTTTCATTTGTACGTCTCTCGATCGTGCCCACGCATGATTCCACGATCTATTCGCGCGTCACGTATCAACCGCTGCAGGATGAAGAAGCTATGGAATCGAGAAAGTTTCATTTTCTTTCATACGTCGCCATTCATTCAAACAACTAATTCACGTGTTCGTAATAAATTAGTAGGAAGTAACGATACTATAGGGAGAACAATAAACGTGTGTCACAAACGGCAATTAATTTTAACGAGAACGTGGATATCTAATTCGTATTTCTAAACCCGACAATTACTTTTCTCGAAGGAGAAAAAAGAAAAGTAATTTTTTTTAATCGATAATTCGATAAGATCTCTCTCTCTCTCTCTCTCTCTCTCTCTCTCTCTCTCTCTCTCTCTCTCTCTCTCTCTCTGAGACGTTTATATTATATGCAGTAAATCGACTTCGAATCGTGCTTTCGTGCAAGAAATACAATGACTGAGAATAAGCATTTTTTTCGTCAACGAGGAGGTGTTACAGGTACTTACATACGTGTCCACGAACGGATGCACGAGCATCGAAAAGAAAATTTTATACTTTAACGAAACTAAAGTTGCCCGGAAGTGCCACTTGTCGTTGGTCCCTATTTGCGGTCGAAAGAACACGAAGACGCGTGTCACGAAGAAGACGGAAGTCGAAAAAGAGACGCTATTATTATTGGTCCGGTCATGTCTATCATCGTATGTTTTGTGAGGAAAGAAGCGTGTAAGTGGCTTTACCTGGACAGGCGACACACCGTGACAATTTCCAGCTCGTTTAACAAGCTTCCATTTAAGTAATCCCGCACTATCCTAAGTTCCTCGATTATATGCATTGTGAACTATCATACGATAATCGGAGGGTTTACGGTATTTATTTCTAAATGAAATTATAAATAAATTGAATATCCAAGATGATTCTCTTAAAAAAAATTCGAATTTTAATAAATTTTCGAAGAAACTTGTCGACGAAGATTTAATCCGGTTAATGGATAAAATTTCTAAAGAAACATAACGGCTCGAATCTTTCGTAAAATCTATCGAACGAGATTTACTACCGTTTTAACCAGTGTCAAACCATAAAATAGCATGTGCACAGTAACACTTGTCGCACGATTCGTACAATGGTCTTTTGCGGTCGTCTGAATGTCAGTCCTCAACCTGGCATTATTGGTCAGGTAAAGTATGTATTAGCTCCATTGTCGAGACCCTACCTGAAGCAGGTGACACAAAGTGACAAGAGTTCTTTAAAGGTAAAAGCAATAGAATTCGAGGATTCCTCGAGGAACATTTCGAAAGAACCGATGGTTGAACATCGAAAGTGTCGTCGACCCGGTGACATCGCGTGTACGTCAACGATCCGCAAAAGCGTAACAGGATTATCCCCAGGGGGAATAAAGTCGAGGCGGAAAGTCGCAAAGGCTGCCCTTTGTCGCACCTCGACCCCCATTGTGTGCGCGAGACGAATCCTGAAAGCGTCGTTCGGTCTTTCCTGACATCGACGGGATCTCTCGAAAGATCGAAAGATTGTGTCGATCAGCGACACAACTTCTTTCCCTTTGTTCGTTCGGGCCCCCCTACTATCGCGAAACGGACGATCGACTACATAGTTTTATTTCGTTGTAGAAGAATCGACGATCTCCTTGACATGTCGATCGATCTTACGATCGATTTGCCCGTCATAAATTCTAACTACGATCGTATAACAAATTATTATCAGATACGGTTTGAATAATCAGTTAAGTTTACGGGTTAGTACCAAAGAATTCTTGGGAAATATCAAATGGTGAGATAGGTGTGGTGGTCGCGTTTCGAATCTTAACGTCTCGACCGCGATGACGAAGCTGGATAGTAACGTAAAAAGGAGAAAAGAGATAGAGAAGAACGAGAGGAAGAAGAAGAAGAAGGTGGAAAAGAAGAAGATGAAGAAGAAGATGGAGAAGAAGGTGGAAAGGAAAGATGGAAAGGAAAAGGGAGAGCAGGAGGAGGAGGAAGAAGAAGAAGAAGAAGCAGACCGAAAGACAGTGATGAAATCGGTGGTTTCAACGATGACGAGATGCAAGAGGGGTAGGAGGCTCGGCAATTAACTTAAACGAACCGGGAGTGGCGTGACACGTACTTTGTCGCGCACGTCTTCTGACATCAGGCACCGTGAGAGACAATAATGGCTCCGGGTGCTTCGTATCTCGGCAGTTATTTCACACGGCGGCGTGGTCTTCTCCGAACCTTTCCCGCCGCCTTCTGCGTTTTATGGATCGAATTAAAACACGTGATACTGCTGAATGTAAAAAAGATATAAACACGATCCTTCCAACCTATTAGTTTACAACGAATTTTCTTCTTTGCATTCGTTCGAGAGTACCCATTGTCATGGATACACGTAGGTATATCTACCTGAGATATTAAAGATTCTCAAGGGTTTATTAATAATCTCGAAAACGTTGAACGTGTGACGAACACGAAGGGTTTGATTTTTTCGACTTTGCCAGCAGATGAAACGATTTAAAACCGACCAAGATATTTCGTTTATACGTCCGATTTAATCTTTACCAAAGCATGGCAAATTTTCTTGATCTCCCTACGATATAGAGAGATAATAATTTTAAGCCCGCCACGTAATAAAGGCTTATCGTTTCTTTCTATCTCCTCGAGTACGATGATTTCGTACTTTTTCGGTAGGCCGCTTTCGTGCGTAATATGTCAAAGAAATGTTATGTTTGTGGTGTATACGTGCGTGTTGAATGTATGTGTACGTTGCCACGATACTATCGTGTATAGGTATCGCGAGTTTCTCAGGAAGAGTAAGATTCGGATCGGCGTTAAGTAAAATTCGCGTGGAATGCCGCGAGGTGTCTTAATGCGTTCTAAATTGCTCGAGCGGTGCCCCTTAATTGATTGACAAAAAGAGCCGCCGGTAAAGGGAACGTTCTTCTGTTACATTATGTACACGTTGTAGAAAGACTCACAGGTGAAAGACTCACCTTACCTCACGTATCTTATCTTCGTTCAACACATCGCGTTTGTCTCTTCGGTGTCCTACGATACGCGTCTCATCTAACTCCTTACGTGTCTTCGTAAACTCTGCCCGCTCGTTTCGTTTTCTTCTACTTCGGACAAATTGAGTTTTAATGCCTCCCTTCGCTGGCAATACCCTCCAGCCGTACGTCTTATGCCGATAATAACGGGGCACGCATTCAAGAAAATCGACTTTCCTAAGACTTCTGTCGCGGGAAATGATACGCTTCAAGTATGATTTGTATGGTGACTCAATCCTCTAATTCACTCGCTCTGCATTTGCTATTCGACTACGACGAATGCTTCGAGGATTCTTTTCTCGACCTGTTTTCTTCTTTATTATGGCTTAATGCGTATACTATACATGACGTAACTACTTATAGGTGTGTACAATTTTATAACATAAATACCAACGATCCAACGATCCAACGATTACCAACTAATTTGACATAAATTCCGAGATGTAAGTTTTAATATTAAAATGATATTCCGAATACGAGAGAAATAAAGATTTATTTCTCGTTGTCTCGGACGAAATCGTCCGTAGAAATACCGTCGAAAATTCGACAACGCCTCGAGCGGAGGATAATCGATTATTTTCAGAGAAGCGCTCGAATCGAATCCTCATCCCTAATTGGCCATGCGAGAGAATCGCGAAGGCAACGATTCGTAAAAAGGACGCTTGTGTCACAGTCTCACAGTAATTTAAATCTCATTATATTGGACCGTGGTTTGCGGTTTGGATACAGTGGTACTCATCTCTCCTTCTCGGCTTTGCATACTCGCTTCCGTGAATTTGCGTCTAATAAAAAAACACCTGTTATTATTTAAAATTATTAATGGATCTTACATTCCTTACGAAGAGGAATATAAATCTGTGTCGGGAAATTACGAGAATAAGAGATTGAATATTTCCATTAGGTTAATCGAAACGTGCTAACGTTTTTAACTCTTTTGGACATTAATTTAATATTCATCGATCTCCGACGACCTTGATATTTTTATTCAATAAAGAATGTCAAGCGAATTTGACGGGCCCATAAATTCTAACATTTTTTGAGAAACACTGACACAACAATATATCCATTCAGATGTTATTGGCAATCAAGCAAGGGATACGTGCGTATAACGACAATGTGAATTACAACGTTTTTTTTTCTGGACGAGGATTACACGAAAATAATACCTTTATACCTACAGTTCGACGTCTTCGAAAAGGGGAAGAACGAGGAATGTAAAAAAGAAATAGAAAAAGAAAAAAGAAGAAAGAGGAAAACGAAAGAAAAAAATTAAAAGGAACGAAAACAAAAGGAAAACACGTGCCGCCTGCAATCATATGAAATCTCGTCCGGCTTGTGGGCGAAGGGAGGGAGGGGAATGCAATTTGGAAAAGAATCGACGAATACAAAAGTCTATCCGAAATTGAATTCTCTACGCATCTGACAACTAACTAATAAATACCTACTAAATAATCGATACTCTCAAACGAACGAGGGATATTTTAATAAAAATAGAAAGGAAAAAGGAAACAAAAGAGAGAAAAGAAGGAAACGATTATCAAATCGAGCGGTCGAACGTCTCTATGAATAAAATAGCGAGGAAGAAGAAAATGTGACAAGGTTAAGAGTATGAATATCATTCATCGAAGAAAGGGATGGCTCGTTTGAGAGGGTCGAAAGCGTACTCACAATTCCACGGAGATAGGGGGGTAGATAGAAGGAAGGCGAAAAGGAAAGAAAAAAAGGAGGGTGGATGGCATATCGCGGCTTGGAAGAAACACGGGATCGGAGCAACAAGTGGTAGGAGGATGCGAAACAGAGATCGACGGATGTCAAGCCGTGGGGAAATAAAAAAGTCACCCTTATACCGTGCCAGAGTTGAGAGGCTAATAAAAGGTCGCGACAACGAGCGACGAGGAGGGCCAAGGTTTTCTGTATACAGGAAAGAAACCCTTGGCGAATGAAAGAGAGAGATAGCAGACGGTGAATGAGTGTGTATATATGCGTGAGAGAGAGAGAGAGAGAGAGAGAGAGAGAGAGAGAAGGGGAATCCCTTAGAATCGGATGAAAAAAAGGGAGAGACGAGTAGAAAGAAACAGGAAGCTTAAACGTTACTGCGAGCGATACAATAGAATTTTATCACAGTACCTTTTACCTTCTCTTTCTTTTTATCTCTTTGTCCTTTTTTTCTGCTCTCTGTGGTAGAATTCAGCGACGAGCTACCGTAGATGTTTCTGGCCATTACGTGCGACGACCCACGCACGAGCTCGACACCCTAACGACGACGTGTAATGCGTTTTATGGCTGGAGTCGTTCCGACACTACTGTACCTACTCTCCTTCTCTCTCTCTCTCTCTTTCTCTCTTTCTGTTTGTCTCTCTCGTGGGATAATATTTGGATTATATTTCCAATCACGAAAAGTAGAAAATGTGTGTACTGACCCAAATAATATTATAACAAACATGTAGATTGTCTATATATGGAAATGGTAATATATTATCAACGTTGCGTTATCATAGTTTTTGATGTAACGTTCGACGAAGGAAACATCGGTACAAATGGAAATAGAACGAAAAGTATAAAATTAAAGTTACATAGTTAACGTTCGTTCGTTCGTTCGTTCGTTCGTTCGTTCGTTCGTTCGTTCATTCGTTCCTCGAGGAAAGTTTTACTTACGAAATCGGTAGGTACGTTCTCGTAGCAATAGAAAGAGGAAGAAATTTCGTAGGAGGATCGGCGATTCAATTAATTCCAGAGCGAAACGAGGCGTAGAGCTTTGATCCAGCTGCTACGGAATATCGCGAGTTCACCCCGATGGAAAACAAATACCTATAGGAAGCACCGAAACGAAACTCTTCGGCTGCTTAGCATTACGTAAAAAGCAATTACGTGGGAATGTTTCTACGTTGATTGGTATCGGGAGATGGCCTCCGCCCATCTTCCACTACTCGTTGTTGTGCCTCTCCTGCTCGTTGGCAGGAACATAATCGTGATAGCCAATGCCTGGGGTCTCTTCTTCTCTTCGTATCCACAGGCGAAATGTATCCGATGTTAAAAAATACGATTCTCCCGACTGTTGGATGCTCGACGTCGGTGATTGTGTAGCCTCAAGTCTTCCTGGTGTTAGTGCTGGACGAGGGAGGCACGTGTCACTTTGAAGCGCAATGGACTGGAAGGGTGACTCGTACCAATGCAAAAATTTTCCAGCAAATCTCGTTATCTTTTCATTTGCCAAATGCAGAATCCAGTGTCCGACGTTTGAATCAGACTGTTCTACCTAATGGACGGACGGCGCTAGGTTTTATCGATTTTTTTTTGAAAAATTCCTGTCAAATGTTGTAACGACTTTTGCGAACAATGAGAGGAATTTAGCCAAGGATACATTTTGTGAGTTAGATCTGCACGAAGACTCGTCGAGAATGGGGGAGATAGAGAGATTGTCCACGATTATAGACAGAGAGAGAGAGAGAGAGAGAGAGAGAGAGAGAGAGAGAGAGAGAGAGAAAGAGAGAGAGAGGGAGTCTGTACCCTAAACGTAAACGGAGTTCGGACAAACCAAACCGGAAACCCCCGCGGGCATGCCTGGCGACCTCTGTGATCGGCGTTCCGTGTAATCGCCAAGTATGCAGATGATTAAATTTGCAACATCATCGCGGCAACCCTAAAAGCCGGGTAAAGGGCTGAGCCCAACGGCCAAGCGAGTGGGAGGGCAGGCAAGACTAGATTCATGGATGCTAGGAGTTTGACTCGCGGTTTGCCAAAGGATCGTCTTCCGGTAGAGGAGGCTTAAGATTTCCGAAGCAACTTCGTATCTTCCTAGCTACTCGCAAAATCGTCTGCACGTTTACTCCATTATATACGAATTTCGTACGTGACTCTGTCACAAACGTAATATATAACACGCGGTAATAAGATAAAAAAGATTTATCAACGATCGATTAATATTTTCGATTAACGTATAGATATATCGCGTGATCTTACTGATGATTAAAACTATACAATTTATATTTGTCATTTGTTCGTTCAAAATGCACAATAAATTTCTCTACTTTTAAATCTATGTATACTTATGTGTATACGTGTGTATTTATGTGTTTAGATATGTACATTTGAAAAGATTATCCATCCTAACCATAAACCAAAAATATTCTATACTTATATTCTAAATAAAGTTTGCGTTTCCACGAGTTTGCACGCACGTCGTTTTCGATCCTTTTCAAATATATCTCCAAACTATCCCTTAAAGAATCAGAGACCATTGTTCGGTCATATCTAGATGAAATTCCAGAGACACGTCCAAGCCCATCGATCTGGAAAATATCATATTTTTTTTCCGGGAGAAGGAAATAAAGAAAAAAAAGAAAAAAAAATGTCGGTAAAGATCTTGGTTCAGTTTAGCAAAGAGCCGGTAGCTCTTCCTAGATCCTATTGTCGTGACTATTTTCTCTTTCTCTATCTCTCTCTTTCTTTATATATGTATGTATCTCCTTCTCTCTTTCTCTCTCTCTCTTTTTAACATTCACTCCCTTCCTGCAGCGAAGAACTATCCAGGTAACGTCATGTTGAATGGCCGACCAATCACAATATTTTTGACGAGTTATGTCAGCACATAATGCCCGTGGTAAGGGTGTTGTACGGCGAAGAACGGCTAAGTTTTTCCACGGGGTCCGCCATAAACTGTGGCGGCGCATTCAGAGGAACACATGCGCCTGCAATTCGCGGCGAACGCCACAATGGTCCGGAGAAGGTCCTTGAGCCTTTTAAAAGGCACAAAGACACGCGTACCCTCCTCCTCCTTCTTCTTCTTCTTCTCGTCTCTTCTCTCTCTCTCTCTCTCTCTCTCTCTCTTTCTCTCTCTCTTTCGTATAACAGTCCCTTCCTCTTTTCTGGCATCCTGCTTATCCCAGGGCCATACGTTGGGGTCCCTCGGGATATAGACGCCGTCGAGCGTGCGTAACGCGTTCAGCAGCCCGTGAGTTATGAGGGAACACGCCGCGCAATATTAATATTTTGTATCATCCTTGGTTGTCTTCTTCTTCGATGCTAGGAGAACTCGCTGTGATGTTCTCTCTATCTCTCTCTTTCTTTCTCTCCGCTCTTACTGGGATCTCAAAACGTAACCATCCAGAACCCTCCTCTGGTTTTTCCGTCTTTTGTCGTTTGAAGTCGTTCTTCGTGCCGCTTTTCGATAGAAAACTGCAGGGAAGAGAAGAGAGACCAGGATAGAAAAGGACAGAGAAGAGCTTCTCCAAAGGGAATCCCCGTTTGAGATTTGATATCCTATGGATTTTGCGAGATGGGATAAAAATATTCGTTCGAGAAAATTTTCAACGTACTTTTTTCATTCCTGTAAAGCTAAAAACATGAGTCTAGGACAAATATAGGGATGGTACGTGCACAACGTTTTTCCGCGGTAATTTATTCCCGCGGTAGATGAAAGATATGCTCGATTTAATTAAATATAGATAATCGTTGCCGCGTGTCATTAAGACAATAGAACTTTAGATTTCCTCGTTAGTTTCGTTTGTTTGTTTCTCTATGACAAAGGGGATGGTGTTAAGGGATGAAGGAAAAAAAGAAAGTAGTACATATCGTATACTATTCAACAATTCAGTTTTCCACGAAGCTGAGGCCAAATCGAGAAGAAGATGAGACGAGCTCAGGTGGCATTGTTCGACTGGATGTTGAAGCATCATCTAAACTAATTGTTGACAGCCGGACAATGGCGAACCAGTAATAATAACTTGCCCGCTGTGAGACGTATTGTGTATCGCCTCAACGTCTTTACCTGAGACTCCTCGAAGGAAGTTTACTCGGGAGATAGAAAAGCGTATCCTTCCTCGCTTAAGGCAAAACTCGATATCATTTTTCCGAAAAGTATTACAATTTTTTCGTTTCCTTTCGAACGACGAAATCGAATTTCATGATTAATCGAAGGACACGTAGGATCTTAAAAGAAAGAAAGAAAGAGACGAGGAGTGGGATGAGTCTAGAAAAAATTAGGATCGTTCGTATGGTGTGTTGATGAAGAAAAAAAAAAAGAAAATAAAGGAAACGAAAAAGAAATGAACAAAAGGAAAAAAAGAAAAAAAGAATGTACGTGCTCCATAGAGCATAACCAAGATAGATGAAAAAGCATAGACGATATTGGTATGTCCTACGTGGTAGATTCTAAAGCGTTTCCGAATTCAAGTCGAACGCTTCGATTTCCTACGGGAGACCTCGTCACACTCTTCTCGAGAAAATAAAAAGAAAGATAGAGATAGATAGGGAAAGATAGAGAGAGAAAGAAAGAGAGAGAGAAAGAGAAAGAGAAAGAACCTTTCTTTTTCCCAAGAGGGGCGTCGATGTTGACAGGAGGGCTTCCTTGCAAAAACAATGCACGAGGATGACTGTCAGTCTGACTCGGCATCGAGACTAGAAATCGCGCCCTCACCCTCGGCATATACGAAGCGAGAAAAGAAGAAGGTGTGACCAAGGCTCCTCCCATCCACGAAGGAGAAGAAAATTATGAGCTAAACAGTACTTTTCGGTAAAAGCGGTTATTTGTAACATTTCTTGACACCCTGGGTGCCATTGTTTCTTCCTGTTGTTGTCTAGTGTTCGATATTATGGGCACACATAGGTACCGACAACGAACCGCTGCTGATGTGCCGTGAACCAAACGGTGCCGGCCCCTAATGACGTCCACGGTTCTCGTAATTCGGCAAAACGAGCCGCTAATTGCGGTCGTTCGTTATTTTTCCGAAAACGAAAGAACACGAAGAGGATGACGATCGTTGGGCCCTGCGAACGAAACTACCGCGAAAATGTGCCTCGTCATCGCATTCCCAATTTGTATCGATTGGATTCTTTCTTCTTCTTCTTCTTCTTCTTCTTCTTCTTCTCTCTTCTTCTCTCTTCTTCTCCTTCTCTCTTCTCCTCTTTTCTCTTCCTTACCTTCTCTTTCTTCTTACACTTTCTTTTTGTTTGTTACGGTGGGAGCCAGCTCGTAACGCACCACGAAATTCAACGGAATCGCAGAATTTTTACATCTAATCTGTCGTCGTTGATCTGTTATTACTATACGTTTCCTAATCTTTAGGAAAATTTCTTCTACTCGAGATGACTCAAGTTGATTTGATTTATAATCGTCGATTCAATCTCTCGAAGAGTATAACTTTCTGACGAATGTATAGTGTGTGTGTGTATGTTTTTTGTTGCCATCTGTCTTGTAATTTTTTAGCCGATCATTGAAACAACACGTCGTAGCTGGAGTCGAATATTCGATAGGAAGAGAAGAAGGAGGGGGTGGAGTAGGTAATGCTCGAAACGATCACGGGTGGAATCTATTTTCATCCATTTACGTTCGCCGTTCAAGGACACGGAAAGAGCTCCTGCCCGTCAGCCGCTTCGATTCTAAATTCAATTCGTTTTCTGGGAGAGAACGATCGTGCTTCGTAAGAGCACATGGCCCTCTTACCTCGATTGCATCGTCAACTACGGTGCTGCTACATTTTCTTGCCGAGTAAACGGAAGGTTCAGGGTTCGTGTAAGGGACTTACATCTTCCACGATCATCAGCAGGGATCCCTTTCCTTTTCTTCTTTTTCTTTTCATCCTCTTTCTTCTTTCATTACTTTGACTCGAAGGGAACGAGGCGTCCCACAATGGATCATGTTTGCATACGGATGTGCGGCTTGCATTTACGCGGCTCTCGTGGTCGTCCTCCGTAAAAGAATAAGTAAAAAATGTAAAAGAATAAGAAGAGACTGTTCTCCGGATGGGAACGGTCCTCCAAATGGAAAAGAATATGTTACCTCTTTGTTCGAAGACTGTTACCGATGACGTTATTGCTATGTTACGACGTTATTAATTATTTTCCTTTTTTCGACGTGTCTCTACGACGAACTTGTCTTGTTTTTCTTTTTTTTCCTTTCTCTCAGAACGATTCTTGGAAACGTCGGACATGACATTGAGCCAGACGTTTTTCATAACAAATATAAAATTAAATAGCTAATATCTTGAGAAAGAAAGAAAGAGAAAAAAGACGTGTCGTTTACTGAGTCATCGGACGAGTTCTAACGATCCACATAGAGATACTTTTGCAAGGAACTGTATGAGTTTCGATACCTCGAAAATGTCGCGTGCGTATGTCTAATTTTCGAGGCGTTCCTCGAAACGTCGGCATGTTGGTTTCGATCGATGAGAAGGCCTGCAACATCTGCTTGTACAATCTACGGCACACATATCGGAAACGTATGTATTCCATGAGACGCTTTGGATAAAGCAAAGAAAATTATCGGAACGTTTCGTACACGGTACGGTTGGTTTCCTCCCGCTTCGCGGGGATAAACGAACCATCTGCGTCGATTGACCGCATCGTTTGTTGTACCGACCTAAACGACGGAACTTTTTTTCAATATTGCCAAGCCACTCGGCGTGCTCTTCTTCATTATTCCGAATGACGTCCTTTATGTGAACTCTATGTGTACTTCCTACGTTTGTAAATATTATTAGAATAAACTCTTCAGTAAAATAGGATCAAAATGCACGCACAGGTTGCGTTGAAAGAAGATTGTTATATATATATATATATAAAAGAAAGTATAACATAGGTACTTTTAACATACATATATTATTTCCAAATATATTCGTACGTATTATTACGAAGTAGGATCGAGATAAAGAAACGAATAATTTTCTAAATAAATTCTATAATGACAATAAATTTTAATTACGACGATGTTCTCATAGAAAGAGAAAGAGAGAAAGAGAGAGAGAGAGAGAGAGAGAGAGAGAGAAAAGAGAAAGAAGAAACCAATAACATTCCCTTCATTTCTTCGAAGCTTTGTTCGAATTCAATTCAATTCCAAGTACTTATCTCTAAGAACGTTATCAATAAACTCAAAGTCTCCGAGTTCTCGAAGCAAAACCAATCGATCGTCCTCGACTCGATCTTCCCACGTGCACGCACATAATCGACTAGCTCGAAGAGAAGTCGAAAAACGCAGCGTCCGAGCTGGTCGTTCGCGATACGCCGGTTCTTCTTACGTCGATGTCTCGACGAAGTATCGAAGCGTGCAGATGCCGATGATATCGGAACTATAAAAAGACTCAAAGGAGTTTCGAAAGAGAGAGAGAGAGAGAGAGAGAGAGAAAGAGAAAGAGAGAGAAAGAGAGAGAAACATTGAGTGTGGAGAACGTCGAAGGAGGTTCGAAAGTGGAACGAAATAATTTTGCGGCGTGCGACGACGTGATCGTTCGTTCTCTCTCTCTCTCTCTCTCTCTCTCTCTCTCTCTCTCTCTCTCTCTCTCTCTTTATCTCTCTTTCTCTCTTTTACTCTCTCTTACTCTTTCGAAGTCCTCTCGTCCTCCATCGAAGAGAGACGAGACCGCAAAATTTTCGTCCTCGCGCCATCGTGCGGCAAGAATGCGGCCGATCGAGAACCTTAGCGGCACATTGCCCATCTTTTTTCGACCTTCTCACCGTCTTCCTCCTCCTCCTCCTCCTCCTCCTCCTCCTCCTCCTCCTCCTCCTCCTTCTTCTTCTCTTCTTATTCCTCGTCGATGGACTTTCGACAAAATTACCCTCCTCGGGTGACACCGCGTCGCGTAATGGCCGGTTCACATCGCATTCCTGCACGCAAGCCCGCCAGGCGACACTTTGGGTAACGATCGGTTTTGCGGGACGATCGCCGAACTGCGTGGCCAAACTACGGACCAAATGGCGATTCCTTGCGAATCAGAACACAAATATTATCTACACCCCCATCTATAATTTAATGTATGTATATATATATAAAGAAGAAAAAATCACGAGAGAAGAAAAACGAGAGAAAGATTAAGATAAAAAATAAATATAATAGATCAATTGAATGATTTATAATATCGTCTTCTCACAAGGGTTCTTCTTGCATGATGATTAATTATTTTTATTTTATTGTATAATGTATTTCTTTTTTTTTCGTATATCGCCGATAGTATTAATAACAAAGGAAATAAGAGAAATGTCGAAAGAAAGAATCAGAAGATAAGAAAATTCCTTTTTCCTATCTCACGAATTTCCTTGTAAGAATATATATATATATATATATATATATATATATATATTAACGATATAATTAAAATTTAAATAGTAGAAGTGAGAACGTCAGACGATTAACGAGCGCGTTCCTGTACGAACGTTGTGTTCGCCATGTTGAAAATGCTCTTTTAATAAATCGGAATCTTAGCCGGGGTCACGTTCGATTTGTTCCTTAGCGAAAATATTTTTCATCCTGTTCTCGTCGCAGCTGTCGACAACGTCCAAGTCCTCCTCTCACCGTGACTTTCTCTAAACGTTTACGAAGATTACGGTCAATAAAAATAACGTCGCTCGTTATTGTTGTCCGAGACTTGCGGACACGCTATAAACGATAATAATCGTCCTCGTTGTTTGATGTCTGTTGTTATCTATGAAATCTAACGCTTTTCTCTTCTTCTCGATAAATTCTATGAAAATTGCCATAAATGATATGACCATAAATTCATGTCGAGCTTTTAGTTTTGTCCATTTGTAACGATATAAATGCATACATGGAAGAAATTATATATATATAAAAAAAGAAAACTTAATATTATTTTTCTACGCTTATAGATATACGCTTATAGATAGAAAATATACGAATTATTTAAGATTACGATACTTATGTACTAAAGCGATCGATTATTGTCGTTCTATTAACCTTCCCATGGATGATTTATTTCTATAGAAAATAGGTGAAACGAAATATAACGCTCGCTGTTATGGGAATATAAAAACGACGAGATAATTAAAGAAATTACATTATCGTAATTATTGTTAACGAATTTTACGAGAAATTAAATCGTCGCATATGTCGAATAATAAATGCGTCGTAACTCTAAAATCGCTTATGAACGTTATTAATAAGTCGAAAGAGCTTATGATTGTACGTCTTACCTTCTCGGCGGCTTCTTGAATACTGACGTAGGTCGTTTCGTATAAACAAAACTAGTTCTTTGATATTTAGAAAATTCTCGAGTCGTGTTCTTGGAATAAGTTAATGTTTTTGTCTCCTTCACAATGTTGTTATTATTATTATTACTCTCTTTACATTTAAAGAGAATCATCGATCGATACGGACATTAAATTCATATCAAACATACGTTATCTCTCACTTAACGGATTTCTATCCGTCATTTATAATCCACATTACACCCGTCATTTGCAATTTACATTGTGCCCGCGTTGTTTATTTCATCGACGTTCACGGATAATTAATGAATGACCAGTTGACGACCAGAAAATAAATACAGTCTATCGAGCGCTATTAGACGAATTATCGATTGAAAAACATTTTCACGTATAAAAATAAATGAGCATGCTTGGATGAGAGAACGTTATACGTTTCCGATTCGTTAAACATCTACGTTTTACGAGGTGCATACGAACGATAATAACTTTTTTCTTTATATATATATATTTTTTTTTTTTTCATTAAAATACTTATCTAATTTAAACGACTAACGACTGACTATATGAGTGGACTTACATATTTGAAATAGATGGACTTAAATAAAGAAAAAGAAAAAAAAATAAAAAAAAAATTAGGCGTATAGATATATTTCATTAACACGCGGATATGAAAAGTTGTGACTATGCAAATTGATGGATGAGTATAATAAAATCGTCTTTCATTCTCTCTCTCTCTCTCTCTCTCTCTCTCTCTCTCTCTCTCTCTCTCTCTCTCTCTCTCTTTTCCATTCATTTCTTTTTTCTTCTTTTTTTATAGTCAAGTGCCACCCTTATGACTCGTCGGACATGGGTGGTCGAGTCGCTGACCGGATTCGAGGAAGCATCTCTATGGACGCTGTCAAGATCGTTACCTATAGCAAAGTCTGCCGAGAAAGCGGTTGTCACAGACCATCACTCGCGTAATCGCGCGACTAGTCGCGAAAATAGAGTCTCTAGACTCGTCGAGACCGAGGAAGGACGGACGCGAGTGGATTCCGCAAGGCAGATGTTTCGCGTCTTACAAGCGACACTCTTGTATTTCTGTCCCACCCAGTATAAACAAAAGAGGAGTGACGATCGGCATCCAGGAATAAAACGTTTCTACCCAAAGCTTGTGTATTGTGCGTATATGTGTGTGTGTGTGTGTGTGTGTTGTGTGCACTCGCGTGTATATATCTCTTTCTCTTATTCTCTGTCTCTGTCTCTCTCTCTTTCTCTCGATCAGAGATCGATGCCCCATCGGTTAATGTTTATTCCTCGATCTCTCGAAATACGATCGTAATTAAGATGGGAACATTGTCGTCGAGTAAATGTAAATGGAAGAAGCTTCGCAAGTAACTTTCGCTGCTTGGACTCGGTGTAATTAATTGATAGTTCGAGGGTACGAGCGTGCGCTCGCGTGGAAAGAGATAAGAATACGAATCGGATAAGGTATTCGAAGTAAGGTTAACATGTTACCAGCCAATTGGAGATCTTTTGCACCATTTGCACGCACATTGCTATCATGTATAAATAATTTATTTATCTATCTATTATATATATATATTTATTTATTTAATTTTGATACATATCGTACGTTTGCAATTTTTATAATCTTTAGAATAAATAGAAGATATTTGATATCGAATCTAATTCGTATGATATTTAATCTACACGATCACACACATACATGTATGTGTGTGTGTGTGTTTTTACTTTCTCCTTTCTTTTTTCTGCAAACTATTAAAAGTATTAAGTATATTTCGAATTCGAGTGAACGTTTGCACAAAGTGTTAAATCGTATCGCGCAAAATCGATAAGCATCTAAACGTTCTTCGTTATCGCAATTAATTAGTTCGTGTATACGATAGAAAAAAAGAGAGAGAAAGAGAGAAAGAGAGTGAGAGAGAAAGAGAAAAAGAACATGATAACGAAAGCTCACAATGTAAGAGTACAATTTCCAGTTTACAAGGATCTGTGGGAATATATCGAAGTATCGGTCTTTCCTCTAGATAAACGAGGCACGCTCGTCGTTTAAACGTTCGCGGATGGAATTTTAATCGGTGGTACGCCTTTCCACGGTAATCATGCGCCAGCCTATAGGGAGCTTTTATAACTCTGAAAATACGTAAAGTAATGCTCCGTACGAGATTACAAAGACTCGCGGCATCGGCGCGAAACCAAACTGGTTTTGCATGGCGACGTTCTACGACAGGATCGTCGTCTCGGAGACGAGGATTTTCGAGTTGATAAAAATTGAAATAAATAATTAATACCGACGTGGTATTAGTTAGTCCCGAGAGTGAATTATCTTCTTGCGTTAATCGCAGGAATAATGAATTGCTTTAAATTCGAATGAGCATTACGAAGACGAATAAAATGTTGAGTTCTGCGATACTCGAGTATTGCGATATAAAAAAAAAAAATCAATGTTCATTAATAGAAGAGTAGTAAATTCTTAGGTGGAAATAACGATAAACATCATGAAAATTTCGTGCCATTTATTCGCATATAAATTCATTGGGTTTATCTATCATTGCAATTAACGAGGACAGCTAACATAGCGTAAGATCGAGCGATTAAAGGAGCGTCCGTTTTTGCGATATATTCAGAAAACTCAACTGAACTCTCTTTCGTCTTTTACTCCGGTTGCGCGTCCGGATGCAGATGGAGCCGGTTACGCGCGGCTGTAATTAACAAGGCTGCCTTTGTGGTGTTTTGTCGCCGTCCGCGACACGCCGTGACGAGGGAGGAATTCCTCGCGTCCATCCTCGGCTACTCTCTTCCTGTCCTGGCCCCTCGACCTCTTCACCCCCAGCCCCCAACCTTCTCTATACGCCAAGAGAGAGACTATAAAACGTTCTTTGTGTGAAACGTGCGAGTTGGAGACTCGCGAGCTTGCCAGACAAGAGACAAATGTAAACATTTCCATGGACTCGCCGTAGAAGAGTCCTCGAGAGATCTCGCGCTCTAAGGATTACGTGTATACATGGCCCAACGTTCTCTCTTTCTCTCTCTCTTTCTCTTTTTCTCTCTTTTCTCTCTCTCTCTCTTTCTATCTCCTTATATCTATCTACCTATATCTTTTTCTCTCCGTGTATATACATACATCGAGCATCGACCACCGAGAGGCGATCGAGACGGTCGAGCTCCTTCGAAAGATACGCTCGTTCTAGAGTGCCACCGGGACTGCTACCTCTTCCTCTTATTTCCTCTTTCTTTTTCTTTTTTTCTTTTTTTTCTTTTTATTCTTCTTCTTCTTCTTCTTCTTCTTCCTCTTCTTGCTCTTTTTCTTCTTCTTTTCTTCATCTTCTTCTTCGTTATTAAGCGGAGAAAGAACGAGACTTGGCACTCGGATATATCCACTTCCGAAAATCCACCGATTTATAGTGGAACTCTTTTATTGTTGAAATTAATAGAGACGTATGAAGGAAATAAATTTTTTGATAATAGAGTAACTGTTTCTTTAACGTTAAGCTCGATATATTTTTGATTTGATACAGTGAGTTTCATTTTTATCTTAATAGAAAAGAGAATGTAATGTTGTCTTATTATTCTCGACGATAAAAGTTCTGTTATATCGTCCGATGTGGTTTTATCATTTCTCAATGTTTCGAATCTGCTTTCGAAAAAACATACTTGAAAAATTCGATTTGACGATGGACGTAGTCAAGATGTTTCGTCTTTCGGTCATTTCAAAGACCGAAGACGACCAAACACTAAGCGTTGATTTTGATTTCGATTTCGAAAGCAACGTTGGCCTGCTCTCGCTTCCCGAATCAGCCGAGAGATTTGTTTTTTCGAGGGCCGTTAGCTTCCACCGTGAGGTTCCGTGAGTTTACATATGAATAACACGGAAATAGAAGTCGAGGATCCCCGTGCGAAGTGCTCGCTCCGATGGGACGATAAAGTAAACGCAAATACGATCACTAAGCGAACGTAAGCGAACGGTACGAAGTGGGCCGACGCGAATTGATTTTCGAAAATGATTTTCCTTCGAAAATCGGCGACACTCATATAAAAGCGTATTATTTTTTTTTCTTATTTCAAAACTATAAGAACGTACTGAAAAAAAAGGAAAAGAGAACACAAGCAAAAAATACAAGTAACAGAAAAAAGGAAGAATAACAAAAAAAAAGAAAGAAAGAAAGAAAAATGACGTTGAAGATTCGACAGATAAGATCATCATGATCGGCCTCTCCTATAAATTCTCGCGTATCGACATTAAAATATAAACTCGCAAGGAGAGATTTTTGATCGCGTGAAGATATGCCATAAATTGCGAACCGCTTTCTTTTGGTGCACGCGACAGATTTTTTATGAGAAAAAGGAAGATATATGTGCACACATACATACATACATACATATATATAAAGAGAAAGAGAGAGAGAGAGAGGGAAAATATAGGTGATAAAGAGAAAAGAAGAGAAAAGAAGAAGAGAAAGAAGGAATCGCGTTCGAAGCGTGCGCCGTCTCACGATAAAGACCTTGTTCCCCGTGCGGTAATTATTAGGGGCACGAAGCCAATGGCGGCCACCCGTGGCGTCCGACACGAATTCCAAAAGCTGATCCGCATACGTCTCTGGGAAACGGGAGGTACCGAGAGCGAAAAGTATCCTCCCGAGTCGAAACAGGACGAGAGCCGGTGCCGGCGTTCTTTGGTGCACCGCAGAGACAATACGCCACCCGTCGAGACGAGCAGTATAAATTGTTTTCCGAGGCGCGGGGGATGAAAGCTGCACGAACTCCGTGGAGCCTTATTAATCTATGCTTCTCGATATCTTCTCGACTCGTACTCACGATCCGTTTCTTAACCTATACCAATATCGCACGTGAATTCGGATTATTATGTAAAATGATATTATTCTAACGTTAAAATCGTAAGAATCAAACTAACAAATGTCAGTTGATTTAATATATATATATATGTGTGTGTGTGTGTGTATATATATGTGTATATATACCTATATATATATAATTTTTGTTTTATATTATTAATCCACGTTGTATAAAAGTATAAAATTGACGTACAAAAGAACAATTGATTTAATGTTTTGAAAAAGATATCTTTCATCGTTAAATAATTCTCATAAAATTTCCTCAAAACCACGTTAATTGAAAAGAATCAAATTATTATAAAGCGCAAATGATAACGCGAGAGAATTCTGACCAGTCTTTGAATATACGGCGACCTTTCAGTAAAAGGGTAGTAATTTACAATTCCACCTTTCATGGCTTTTATTCGAGCGTTACCGTTTGTCGGACGTCCGCGAAGTCGAAGCCACTGGTTTTGTACTCCCCATTGGTGGTAGATGTAGGGGACGGCGACGATTAAAAGACAATGGGTTCTCGCCGCCGTTCTTTTTGCCCTCCTTCGCACTCTCCCTCTCTCTTTCTCTCTGTCTTTTTCACTCTGTGACTCGGTGCTCCAGCCTCAAGCAAAAAGACGGAGAGAGAGAGAGAGAGAGACAGACAGACAGACAGACAGAGAGAAAGAGAGAGAGAGAGAGAGTGAGATATATATATATAGAGAGAAAAGCAAGCTGCAGGAAAGGTCCACGAAAGTACACATACAATCTCTCTTTTTCTCTCTTTCTCTTTCTCTTGGTTTTGTCCCCCATGTACAATGGGTACTGCTCGTTTCTCCGGCACTCAAATGTTTTAACAGTGTTTCCAAACACTCCCACGCGTCCGACCCCCCTCGAGCTTTCGCTTAACGTTCGATATTTACTCAGCAAGAGAAAGAAAGACCTTTTGTGTGTTGCATTATGCGTTTTCCTACGTTACCGTGGTCAGGAAGCTCAAATCTTGTCTTTTCCGTTATCGCTTGGTACCGTCATGAAATATTTCCTCTTTATACATATATATATATATATATATATATATATATATATATATGTACGTATGTATGTATGTATGTATGTACGTATATATATATATATATATATATATATATATATATATATATATATATATAAATCCATTGAATTAGATCGAAAAATTAAATGGAACAAATTTACGAACAAACGAATAAGATATTAATTTATACGAATAATATCACGCATAGTTAATACATTTTTGTAATTTGACCGAAAGTCTTTTATTTCTACAAATCAAAGGATAATTCGTATTAAACGAAATGTCTAGATAGTATTATTACTTTTGAAATATTAAAGAGAGAAAGAGTAAGAGAAACAGAAAAAAAGAAAAAGAGAGAAAGAGAGAGAGAGAGAGAAAGAGAAAGAGAGTAGCGAAAGGGTTGAGAAGTCAAGCTTTGCCACGCTTCGCTACGTCCCGCCACTACGTTTGGCCTCGGAGGCACGAGCGAGCTATGGTAATGCGCGAGAGACACGGCTTCGTGGTCCAAGAGGAACAACACCGAGGATCCTGGGATAAGCGTTCCCGGAGATGGCGCCTCCGGCTTGCTACGGGTACGGTCCAAGTCAAAAAGGACTCTTTTACCAGCGTTTACAACCTGCTCGAACTACTCTCTTCCTTTAGCTTAGCTTAGCACGACCTTCGACCAGCAATATTATCTTTTCATCTACGACTATGACTCTGCGGAACGCAAATAAGTTAATTGCTACGCGTCGTTGTCGTTGATATTTCGAGAGGACCGACCTACGTTTCATTTTTCGACGTTTTATCTTTCTAAATCTAGTTTTACCCTTGTAGATGTCGTAACTATATTTGAATTATACGACGGCAATCTTATTCCGTTAGTGTATAATCACACGATATTAAATCTTGTGCTTATTCAAAGAAGAAGAGAAAAAAGGGAGAAGAAGGAAGGGGAAGAAAAAAGAAGGAACTAGAGAATGATCTTACAAAATGTTGATAACCTGTTACTGAACTTGTTCCCTGGATATCACATTCGTTCGTACTTCTGTTTCTCTTTTCTTATTTCTTTTTCATATATACCAACGAAACTCGAGGAGAAAAAGGGTAGAATTGAAATTATAATAATTCATAGCTATGGCTAATTCGAAAACACGTCGGGATAATGATAGTAGCAGGGATAAAACGCAGAAAATACGTTAGACGATCAAAGTGGTGATGTGTTGGATGATTAGCCAGAGCTCGGGCACTCTTGTGGGTGGCTGTACGTCGAGAAGAAGGTGGACAAGTTGAGTCCTGGGTCTCTGAAAGCGTGGGCGGGGCGGAGCACGCATAGCTCCCGGCCTCTTCTCTTCTCTTCTCTTCTCCTCACCGGCATGCCACCACGGCACCACCTTCGAGCTCGCCATTCTCTCTCTTTCTCTTTCTCTTTCTCTTTCTCTTTCTTCTTTTATTTCTATCTTCTTTTCGTATCCAACGTTCTACTCCCGTTTTTCTCTCTTTCTTCTTGTCTTCGTCCATTCCCTAAGATCGAGAGGGATGACGTCGAGACTTTAATGCTTCCGAGGCATACACACACACACACACATGCATAAACACATACATATATACATATGTATGCAAGGTAGAGACACGAAGATGATCACTTTGGAGTAAGTGCGTAGGTGCGAGCCACGCTTTCGCGCGTGTTTCTGCGCGGGAGTCGTGCGAGGATGTAAGGAAGATTGCACGTTGAGCCCACCCGTCGGCCAGCCGCAGGTTCTTTCTTTCTCTCTTTCTCTTTCTCTTTCTCTTTCTCTCTCTCTCTCTCTCTTTCTCAATCTTTCTCCTGGTAAAGACGATCGTCTCGAATGACGAGAGGAAAAGCCCGAAGGATCTTAGAAGCATATGAAGCGTGTCTCGCTCGTCCTTCCGCGACTACTCACAAGCGAGATACATAGTGCCAGCAGCCAGTACTGATTCCAAGTCGAGCGGCCAATTAACTCTATTCTGTCAACGGCAGTACAAACTTACCGAGATCGATCACGAGTTTTAAACAGTACCGTTGGGAAAGAGTTATTTGGTAATTGGGTGCCCCTTTGAATAATATATTTTATAAAGTATTCCATTTAATAATTAATTTCGTAAGATTATACGTACATATCTACGTTCAGATATAATAACATTTCGTTGGTATACTTATCAATATAGATCTTAGATCGATCTCTTATAATATTACTTTTTTATATTTACATTATATTATTATTATGACTCGCGATCTTGATTGTTTCTATAACTTTGTATTTGTTGTATACGTACACCATCTAACTGTCCAGCGCATAATAAATAAGAGATTTTTCTTATTATCACGATCGAGTAAATCGTGGAAACGAGTCGAAGTACTGGGCACGATGAGAATGGAAAACAGCTGATCGCTCGATCGTGGCTACCTCGCGTGCCGGCTCGCGTTCTTTGCAATTTCATCGCTGCACCGCACCGCACCGCACCGCACCGCACCGCACTGCATCGCACCGCACCGTTCTCCGCCGCACCGCACCGCACCACGCCGCGCCATGCCGCTTTATAGCGATTACGCAATTAACATTCGCTTTAATTACCTTCTCCCTGCTTAACAGCTAGGCAACGGGCCTCCGCCTTGCTCCGGTCAGCAGCGGGCTCCTTAGCCGAGAGCTCCTGCCACCTTCTCGTGTTGCTCCTCGTTAGAGGGGAGCAACACCTGGCCAGTTTCGAAGGCATTTATTTATACCATGGCCGCGATATATAATTGCCGTGGAATATCGCAAGCGTGACCACCGATTTTCCGCGTTCTCCGACTTCCACGTTGATTTCCTTATTTTCTTTTTTTTTCTCTCATTTTTATATATCTGTTTTCGTTCATTTCTTTTTGTTCCTTTTATTTTTACTCATTTATTTCTTGTCTTCTTTTTCTTTGGTCCAAGAGATCCAAGATGTCGTAAAATTTCGTTAATATCTTCACGAGGCGATTATCTGTATTTTTTTTTTTTTTATAGTCTTTCTTATTAGCATTACATATATGCTATTATTGTCATTATCGTCACGGAATGTCTCAACCCTTTTGAATTTATGACTATAACAAATTTTCGAACAAGTCACATATCATTTTATAATTGACGCTTTTTCGATGTTCGCGTGTATACTTGTTTGTAGTTTTATGTTTTTATTGTTACGTCGGCAATGGTTACCTGTAATGAATGATGTTATTTATACCGTTTCTTGTTTCCCGAGTTATTTTCTAGAATCGTGTATTTCGTGATTTTTCTTGCTCTTCTTTCACGGCATTTGTATGTATCGGATAGTCTTTTTCGTCTTTTTTATCTGTTGATACGATCCTCGGTCTATTATTTCTAACTATTTTGTCATCGCATTGTACAAGAGATTTCTAATTTTATTAGGTTTCACAAACTTATCCATCTCGTTTGTTTCTTGAAGGCAGCCATCATACTTTCCATGAAAGTTTGCCCGACTACGTTGCTAGACCAACTGAAATTTGCTATTTCGATAGTTGTCGAGGTTTACGTCAGCGAGATTTCAGCAGAAATTTTATACTTTCCTAAGAAAAATATCCAGCTTGAAACGATTAACCAATCTTTTAATTAATTAGAAAATATTGGTATAGAACATGTGCGAGGAAATTTTTGACTTCTGAGCAAACCAAAAATTCAAATAGAAAATTCAATTTGAAATTCAACTTTTTCTTTAACTTCACTTTCTTCTTTGACTTTCGCATGCGCACGCACACACCTACATTCGTACGCATATTGTTATAATAATAATAAAAAAAGAATGAATGAATGAATGAATGAATAAATAACTAATAAAAATAATAATAATAATAATAATAATATTGGACCTGGTCAATTCGGACGATCTATACCTTTCGAGACTTCGTGGATCTCTCGAAGCTGATAACCTTCCCCGGGCACGGGTTCGCTTCCGAGTAAAGTATTCACGAATCTCAGGATTCCACGAGAAAGGAATCATTTTATCTCGATCGAGATAACGTAAGTATCGACGAGGTTAGCTCGTGAAGAGGCCGTTTGCCGCGACGAAATCGCAAATCTACCGCGAAAGAGAGAAAGATGAAAACGGTTTCGCATTATTATTCGATGCCTATATTAGAAGCGATAGAGACGATACGAAAGGGATGCCGGGCGATGCCGGTGCGACCTTTAGATCGCCGGGATCGACTTAATAAAGAGAGGCCGGCTTCGGGCACGTAACTCCTTAACTTGGGTAATCCGTGTACACGGACGGAATTGCGCCAGGCCGAGACGGCCAAGACGACCCGGCCTCCTGCTCGATATTTGCGGTTGACCGATATAGGCCGGCCGCCTTTGCCGTACGAAATAATAATCGTGAAAATCACGAGCTCACGATCCGGCAAACTGGACGAATAAGTTCCAAGAGAAAAGGATAGATTGAGAAAAAGAGAAAGAGAGATAGAAAAAAAGAGTGGGCGAATGTTTAGATCTGAAGTTAGTTCGACTAAAATCAGAAAGTGAGTCCACCTTCACTAACACCACCACCTTCCCTTTTCGATCCACCCCCACAACGGGCCAGAGGCTTTGCCTTTAGGGATCTCTGACGTAATCGAAGAACCCCGAGCAGCAGATCACAGATTAAACAACACTCGAGTCCTTCTCCTCGATAATTACCCAGGCCAGGGTAATTGCTGCAATCCGGGAACGGCACGCAGTTACCGCGATAATTCACCCAACGGTGATTTCGAGTCAGATTGCCCGGGCAGAAGTTACGTTATATGCGCGAGTAAGCGGCCGAATGAACGAACGAACGAACGAAGGAACGAACGAACGAACGAACGAACGAACGAGCGAGCGAGCGAGCGAGCGAGCGAGCGAGTGAGCAAGTCGGCTCGAGTCGAATCGACTCGTTTGCCATCGCTAAAGTTGGAATTGGTTGAAGCAGAAATTGAGAGACCCCTTGTGCCGTTCTCACACCCCCTCCCGAACACGCCCGAAATGCAATCGTCGAGAAATCGGTGTGGATTACGCGTTCGCACCTGCGTGCGAGTCTTTGCTGATTCGAGAATGGTGCATGATCAAATTGTCGCAAAAAAAAGAAACAAAGCTACTGTACAAGTATCTTCCTATTCGAACATTGTTAATTCGTTTACAGAATAATTCGTTTATAGAGTAGAAGACATTTTTCTAATCTTAAATCGAATGTATCACAAGCTGGATGAAAATAGATCCGTGATCTTGTAAAAGCTTAATAACATGTAACAACGATTGTTTTAATCTAATCTGACAAATGCAAGGATTTAACATGAAGATCCAACACGTTAATTGCATGATTTTTATTCGAGTGAAATTATAACTTCGGTAATATATAATTACATACTGTACCTACTCATTGTTACACATGTCTTTATTTCTTTTTCTTTCTGCCTCTCTCTCTCTCTCTCTCTCTCTCTCTCTCTCTCTCTTAATCTTTCTTGATTTGTAACGTCACGCGACAGAAAGACCGATAAGAATCTCAACCGTGATCTAATTAGTATTCGCGAAGTATATTATTCGAGGCGTCGTTCGATATCGTTTTCTTCTAACGCGCGAGAGAACGGGGCTGGGCGTTTAGGGTCCATCATTAAAATGGTAATTACGAATGTATTTAATCATACTCATTCCCAACGGTTATTACGCATCATTTAGTCCGTTACTCAATGTCTTAGTTACCGTTTCATCGCAATACGAGAAAGGTGCCGTTCGCGTGCAAATCGACGCGATGCACCGTAGCTAAACGATCCCGTATTACGCTCGCAAAGTTAAACGATGGGATTGCAGGCAAGTCGACGTATGTATATCTCTACAAACACACACATATATATAGATATAGATATAGATATATGTACGTAATCGTAGATCGTTTGATTGTGACGCACCAACGACGAAGGAAATTTCATTTCTAATCTGACCTAAGATCGTCACCTCGAAAGAAAAACCTATGAAGATTTTCATACTTCCTATTATAAACAAATATGAAGAGAAAAAATTGAAAGCAAAAAAGAAAAGAAAAAAGAGAAAACTAGTAGGCGAACAGATGCACGCAAAGAAGCGTGTTCGGATGGTCTCTCGATCGAAATGGAGAGGCTCGCGTGCGTCGATTATTATTCGTAGACGTGTAAACTACGTAGTCGAACTTCCAAGCGTTCATGATACGCGTGTAATGATTCCGGGTCACCTCAAGATACACCAACATCGACACGTATAAGAAATTATGGACTTTTTAAATCTTATATTACCGCTAGAGATTTCTAGCAATTTTCTCGAATAATCTTGTATGCGTGTATATACACATACACACACACACACACACACACATATATATAAAACTTAAAGTTGTCGAGTCTTAGGTGAGGAGTCGAATAGTAGGAGAGTGTCGAGAGAATAAGAGAAAGAGAGATGGAAAGAAAGGAGGAAGGAAAGGAAAGGACGAATGAAAAAAAAAAGAAAAGGAACGGTGAAAGCGGATAAACATCCCACATCGAGCGTAGACGGCTTGGACGAGTCGAGAAATATGACAGATATGTTGTTCGGTTTTAATTATAGGGCTCTTCTTGAGTGGTATATCTCACGCGAGCTTCTCTCTCTCTCTCTCTTCCTCTCTTGTCCGCTTATTCACTCTTTACCTCTCAGCTTCGTCTTCCACGAGCGACCGCGAAACCTTTTGAAAAATAAGAGATCGCACTCGGCATGGTAAAGCACCGATCGATCTTTTCGCTAATATATTCGGTCTCTCAAGGATACAACCCTTCGAAGACAATATTTTCAGGTTTGGCTTGGTCATCAGTTTGTAATTAAAAGTTCCCTCGATGGGACCGCGAGACCCGGGCCCCGTGTCATTATTTTGAACCGCGCGGCGCCAGGACCCAGTATCTCATCCTTCCCCTAAAATACAACGTCGAGTCGAGGGAGCTCCGATACACCGGGTGTCGAAGAATTTACTCGTGTTCTCACGAAAACGATCCTAAATCAACCTACGTGTGTGTATGTATGCGTGTGTTTGTGCGCGCCTGTGTGCATCTCTCTCTTTTTCTCCTTTTTTCTTTCTCTCTCTCTCTCTCTCTCTCTCTCACCGTTCCCTTTTCCCCTTCATTCTCTTCTTCGCTTGGGATAACTTTCGTCGTGCTTACGAGAAACCGTATCACGATCGATTATTAAACGATTTGTTGGTATTACAAACGAATTTCATTAGCGAAAGTCTACGTGTCCTCATTTGTTACCAGTTAACAATAATATAAGAACGTCTTTCGCTCAGTTATTTTCTTTCAAGTTTATAAAAACGATAAGCGTTAGATTCGAGTAAGATTTTGGTCGAGCGTTCTAAGGATGCTGTCACCCGGTATAAAAATCACGTAGGTGCGTGTCTAGAGGCCCTCTTTAAAAGCGTATACAGAGATGGGCGGAATGCCGACCGTGCTTTATTTACGGCCACTGGGACAGTTTTTAATTTGTTCTCCCTCGGGGAAGGAGGTCTGTGGGTGGAACAGAGAGAAAAAGAGAGAAAGAGAGAGAAAGAGAAAGAGAGAAAGACAGATAGGAAGACGAGCTCTCGGTCTTTAAAAGGAGTTTTAGACCTGCTTTAGTCGTTAGAAACCGAAGAGGCGTTTCTACGCTCTTTCGGTTGAAACGTGCTTCGAGGTGAGACGAAGGGTGGTTTGAGAGGAGAGGGTGATAAAGCGGCGAGAGGAGAGGGAGACGACAGCCGACGCTAATAAATCCTTAATTATAATTGCGCGGGCGCGTGACGGGAATAACTCTCCGCTTTAATTATCGGTTCGACGGTCCAGTATTCGACTAATCGACGAGGCGAAACGATCGTGCTTCGGTCTTTTCGAATTTCTGATAGCGTGCAAATGTCCGGGGTCATGTGTCATTCCTGAACTCTCTCATCTTTATGTTTGTTTAATTTGCCAATAAAAACTACGAGAAATGTTCGTACATTTTAATCTGTCGAGTTGTTTGTTTGCTTGCTAGTCGATATAACGCTTGTTTCGATCGTAATAATTAACGTTTCGTGCACTCTAAGTGACTTTTGCCAGTGACATTACAAAAAAAAAAGTTTTCTTTATCCGTTTTTGAGATAGCAACGGGAGAGAAATGTGAGATAAACTCTAACTTTCTTCTTCGTCTCTTTTTACCTTTCTTTTTCATCGAACGAGAAATTGTCTTTCCATAAACGTGGCTCAGTTAATTGCCCAGAGAGAATTATTTCTTGCCTAGGGTATCATGAGAAATCATGAGCTGGACGCGATTTCGAATATCGCACGCGAATTGTTTTCCAATCACGTAGATTCTCGTGACTTATTCTCTTTATCTATCTATCTATCTATCTCTTTCATCGTTCAGATAATTGACCGTGGTACCATTCTTCGGTTCTCCGATGAAGCTGGCTATTTTTTATCATTACCAGGAATTCGGATCTGTCAAAATGTCCTGGGCATGGTTGCGTTAATTACGGTCTCTGGACTCGGCCTGGTCCGAAATAATTATAATAATCAGAGGACACGCCCCTTCTCAGTCTCTCTCTCTCTCTCTCTCTCTTTTTCTCTCGCTCGACTCGAGATGGATGGCTGGACAGATTTTTCGGTATCGTACCGGTTAAAGTCACGAGCAAGCCACGGCGCGGCGAACTCGAGCGACAGGGACGAGTAGGCTCGGACAGAAACGCATTATCGTTTCTCCTCCTCTTCTTCCTTCTTCTTCTTCTTCTTCTTCTTCTTCTTATTCTTCTCTTTCAATGTCCGACAGCTCGCGCGAGCACACGTTCTCGTGTCAAGTAGGTTGATCGCACAAAAACTGCTATACCTAATTACGACTTAGGTATTTCAAAGATAATCAAGGTCGTCTTATATATAGATTCAAGTGAATCCTCAATTTTTTTCTACCGTTCTTTTTTGTCTTTCTTTCTTTTTTTATTATCACTCGATCAGCATAGACATTCGTTTTCCATCCGATTCTCTTTCCCTTTCTCTCTTCCTCCTACTCTTCCTTCGAAAGGAACGAGCTCGAAAAAGATCGGCAGCGACGTCCCAAACCAACTGACCTTTTCTGTCTTCGCTGATTTACGACTGGCCCGCAACAAGTAGAAATCGAATCGGGGCGACTTCGACGCCGGGGCCAACTTTAATTACACTCTACGAGCTGGAGTCTGCAGGCGGCCCGAACTTCGCCACGCTTCGAGACGGAACCTTCGATCTCTTTCGCGTTTCGCGATCGTTCGATCGGATCTTATCACTTTCCATTACTATTTCCAATTATTTCTTTAAGAACGTGAGCACGAACAAATTATTATATTTATTAATTTATTTATTTTTTTCTCTTTATATCATACTCCTTCCTTCGCTACAATTAAATTTTTCAATCGCCATGATCACTCCGTAGTAGTATCAAGCTTTCAATTGAAAGATCGACTTGAAAAAATACCTTTTCGATTCTAATCCTTCGTCTCTGCATTTTTGGTAAAAAAAAAAAAAAATGATCGTAAAACATTAGCAAGTTTATCGGTATCGTTCCCTAAGCGTGGCACGAAACAAGTATCTTAATGAAAACCACTGGTCCACCACTGTCATTAAGCTGCTCGTCGTCCCACTCTTCGTCGAGAAGCACCACGCTCTTTGTTTCATTGGCTGGGCGTAGCGAGTCCGTTCTCGATGGTAAGAGAAAGGGGGTTAGGGGGAGGAGGACCTGCGGGGGTCCGAAACCGTCTGTCATCCCCGAACGACTAATGGTCGCTTCACGCTGCTTCATTATATTTTCTAAATGTAAATTCGTACACGGAGAACAGAGTTCCTCGGCATAGCGCCCGAAGGGCCGGGGGGGTCCTTATAAAACTCCAACTCTTCCACGCATTACGAGAGACTTAAGAAAAAAAGATGAGGAAGGGCGTATGGCGTTTGGTGGGGTAACCGTTCAACCCGCGGGCTAGAGTCGCGCATCCTTGATTGCAGGCGACAGTTTATGGTCCTGTCTCTCGTCCTACGGACCAATTAGCCCCCTAGCTTCCAAGAAGGGTTAGGCATTCTTTACCTTCCTTTTCCTCATCTTCTTAGTCTTCGTCGTAATCTCGTCGTCGTTGTCGTTACGTTCCTTTTTTTATCATTTTATAGCCGTTCTTCTCGGATCTATCCGGTTTTTCCTTTTTCTTTCTTTTTTTTTCCTTTTCCTTTTTTTGTTTTTTTATCGTTTTCCTTTCCTTTCCGACAAGATTTTTCACGATTACTTTTTTAACCTTTCAACGCGTATTGATGTACTCCTCGACGAACCCGGTTTTCATACCGGTATCTTATTTTTTCTCTTTGTACCACTATCATTCTTCTTCCTCTCTCTCTCTCTCTCTCTCTCTCTCTCTGCTGTTGCGTTTTATATATTTTTTTAAGTCTCTTTCATTTATTTCCGTTCGTCATAAGCAAATTAATAATTATTCAATTGCATTGGGTCATCTTGATCTTAAGACGGTCTCGCGTCATTATAAGGTGCTCAATCATTCGCACGTTCGATTCACCTACATCATCTTCCCTTCGTCTCTCTATCATTCTCCCTCTCTCTTTCTCTCTTCCGGAAGACACGCAATGGGATAGAGAACTAAACCATCGATCTATCTGTCAAACCGTCTATCTATCTATCTATCTGTCTACTTAACGGAGGAAAAACACCGCTGTACTCGCGTCTCTTTGTCCCGTAGAGAAATTAATATGGCGAGGGAACGTTCGGCCACGGCGTGATTATTAATTTTAAAGTATGAATTCTTTTTCTTGGGACGTAGGATCGACTCGAACGTTATTGGTGCTGTTGCACATCAACGTTCCTGTTTCGAGCAGTGGGAGGAAAGAGTCGCGAGTCTTGCGGTAAACGAAGAATGCGATGAGATAAAGAGCGAGAGAGCGAGAGAGCGAGAGAGAAAGAGAAAGAGAGAGAGAGCGAAAGAAAGAAAGAAAGAAAGAAAGAAAGAAAGAGAAAGAGAAAGAGAGAGATGAAAAAAGATCGCCCGGAGCGTCGAGGGCGACGCGTCGCGGCTATTATCGGGCCCCGCTCTTTTTGCTGGGCCCAACCGATCGGTGGGCCATTGTCTCGAGAAGATTGCAACACGTTCGGGGCTGCTTATAATATAGGGACTCACGGTCCCTCTATCTTTGTCCCTTTTCCTTTCTCCCACCTCCTTCTCCACCTCCTCCTCTTTCTTCTTCTTCCTCCTTCTCTTCTCCTTCTTCCTCTTCGTCTTTTTCTTCTTCTTCTTCTTCTTCTGCTTCTTCTTCTGCTTCTTCTTCTTCTTCTTCTTCTCTTCTCCAGCTCCTTTAGAAGCCTCACCAGTAACAGCAACAGCAGCACCAGCAGCAGCAACGGCAGCTCAGGCAACTCGATTGTGCCACAGAGACACGTATACGAGAGGGCGGGCCTTTCTTTCCCTCTCTCCACCCCAATGAACAGGGATCACGGCTCTTGGTTAATGGGATCGCGTTGGATCGTCGCGAGTTATCCTTCGTCTTCTTTTTCTTTCCTTTTTACATTTCTGACTCTTAACCATTTGTTCGTTCTAACTGGATTTCTTTTCATTGTCTTCTTTTTCCTTTTCTTTTCTTTTTCCTTTTCTTTTTTTTTTTTTTTTATCATTTACGTGTCGTCGACAATAAAACTTCTGATCGATCACGATTCATTATTAAAATTCTTTCGTTTAACTATAAAAAATATATACTCTTTACTATTTGTAATATTCATAAATTTGTACCTTTCGAATAGACTTCAGCTTTTAGAAGCTCTTAAAGAAAACTAAGAGAACTCGCTCGCTTCAAATTTATTTGAGAACGTAGATCGGAGACACACAGGAAAATGGGCGGATCCCAACCCCACCGTCGTCTCTTTCGCTCTTCCCGAGGTAAAGAATATAAGGGTACCCGGTTAATGGGATCGCCGTTGAATCGTCTCGACTCCCCTTCTTTCATTCTTTCTTTCTTTCTTTCTTTCTTTCTTTCTTTCTTTCTTTCATCGTCAACCTGTTCCTTTTTTTCCTCCCTATCTTCTTTCTCGCGGGAGGTACGCTCCTCGGTGGGCTGAGACTCGACGACAGGGTTCAATGAAGGTTCTTTAAAAAACTTGAACGATTTCAGTCTGTTTGTCGAACGTTACCGATCGTTTTCATCGACTTTCTCTACGTGAAATTTAACTCATTTTGATGATCTCAATAAATTTCACTCAGCATCGAAACGATACTTACATATTTTTTTGTAAAAATAATTAATAATAATATATAAATAATTGGTTCATTCTCGCGTTTCCATTCATCATTGGAACGTTTATTCGATAGACATAAGATGATAAAAATAAAATACATTACGAGATAACACGTTCTTTTGGTTGGAGAGAGCACGTGTGACAAAGTACACGTCGAAGTACACGTATCCACCTGGTGTGAAGAAACTTACCAAGGGTAGTTTATCAGTCGTTTGTATGTACATAGGTACGCATGTATATAGGGTATGTATATACGTAGGGAACGAAGTGGAGGCCCTCTTCTCCTCCTCATCGCTAAGAGGACAAACCAGCGATTGCCCAAGTTATTATTGGTTATTGATCGGTTATTTATTCAAATGAATGCAGATTACCATGGCGGGTTTTCAATGCACGGCCAGTTAGCGGGCGCAATGAATAAATTGCTACCGGGCGCGCGCCGCTACTTAGCGTCGCTCTCTTTCGAGATCCGCTTTCTCTGCGAAGCTTCTCTTGGCTCGTAGGGCCTGCCCTACCCTTGTCTCTGAATCCTCTGGGCCTCCGTGGACGAGAGCATTGCGATGAGTATCGAACGAAGAAATTATACGAGGAGAGTAGGGTACCTAATGTTAAAAGAAAAGAAAAGAAAAAAAAGAAAAAGAGAAGGAAAATAAAAGAAAAGGAAAAGCGAATACAAAACTGCAGTTATTCAATCGACTTTTAACGGATCAAATTCCAATTTGCGGATCCAATTGAAATAAGATCTCATGAAAATGATGTAAATCCATAGAAATCTAAACCAATCCCTAAGATAATTTATCTCGTTACTTCGATCGCATTATTATACGATTAAAGATAAACGGAGTGGACGGAGGTGCTTAAGAAATCGAACGAAAAACAAAGTAAAACGAAACGAAGAATTTCATAACAAATTTTCTTTAGGAGAGAGAAACAGAGTGAGAAAGAGAGAAAGAGAGAGAGAGAGAGAGAGAAAGAGAGAAGTGCGAACATTTCGTACCCTATCGCCTCCATTTCTCATTCACAGTCTTCACAGTCTCCGAGATGGTTCTAGCTCTTTCTCCATCTCCCTACCGCATGTATTCCCCCTAAGCATACGTGCGCACATCGCGCGTTACACACACACACACAAATATACAGGTTGAAAACGCGCGTATCGTGTCCGGAGAACGCCGCCGATGCGCATCCCACGCGCATGAATTAAAGGCCGCGCGCACACGGCTGGTTAGTCTTGATTTATCCTCGAGCATCGCTCTTCTTTCTTCTTTTGTTTCGTCGCTCTCGAGACGCCATCGCCGACCTCCTACTTCTCGATCTCGGCCCTTTCCCTCCAACCATCGTTGCTAAGATCATCGAGGCACCCCTGACTCCCACCTTCCTCTCCCCAACTAACCCGTCCCCCGCCAACCCCCTCTTTTGTAATAATCCCGCGAGAGAAACGGCCCTACTCTAACAAATGTGCTGTTTTCAGTGGCCTCCGCTCTCGGTTCATCTCGGTCAGCCGGTCAGCATCGCGAGACGTCCACGCTAGAGCCATGGCCATTAGTTTTCAGCCAGCTTGGAAACGTGATGGAAAGGACGGACGCTTATAAACGCGCCCTAACAAACATTGTTGTGACTTTCACGAGGTGAAACCTCGTATTTGTCATCTTAGATGCATCGTCTCGTCTCTCTCTTTCTATCTATCTATCTATCTATCTATCTCTTTATTTCTATCTCTATCATTCTCTCCCTCTCTCTCTCTCTCTCTTTCTTATATTTTCATTATTTTTGATATACATAAACAGTCGTAAAAATCACTACATCATTGCGAGTTTATTGGATATCTTTCACGTACGATCTCCACGATTATTATTTTGTCAGATTCGCTGATCGAATCGAGTCGTACGTACGTACGCGTGAGTAAACGGGTCTTAATTGGTAAATGCTCGGTAACGCGGTACGCAACGTTTTATGAATATAAATATTCCACGTCGGCGTTATCATTAATATTAATGGATGGCGTAATAACGTGGTAGCCGATACGCCGCGGCTAGAAACTTTATTACCGCCTTTTCCTAGAGACGCGCTCGTTACGTTGACGTATATATGTCTATAGTTATAGAGACTGCTATGGACTCCCTTCTTGGATTCTTGGCGAACTCTCGCGAGCGATGCATCGTTACCCAGCATCTTTCTATCTCTTTCTCGAATTCGTCGAACCAGCCTTTAATTCAGATACGAGAAGAAGAAGAAGAAGAAGCAGAAGAAGAAGCAGAAGAAGTAGTAGTAGAAGAAGAACGAGCGAAAGGGAAAGAGAGAAAGAGAGAGAAAAAAAAGAGATAGAGAGATAGAGAAAAAGAGAAAGAAAAAGATGATAGAAGAAGAAAAGAGAAAGAAGAGCCAATAAAGCAAGAGGACGCTAATTAGAGAACCATTAAACGATAAACGGTTACATGCGGTTGACGCGCGATGGCAGTTCGAACGACATGCCGTTAGTTTTGTCTTCTGGGATAACCTCGGAGCGATAAACTCTTGTTGAGAGAGTAAGAGATATATAATACTTTATATATTTCTCTCTTTCTCTCTCTTCTCTTGCTCTCTCTCTCTCTCTCTCTCGTCATTCGCGAACAACGACGGCAGTGTGTCAACGCGACTCGGATCGACTAAATCTGCTCAAGAGAAGATTTTACTCGAGCCACCGACCTCTTTAACCCTTTTCTCTCTCTCTCTCTCTCTCTCTCTCTCTCTCTCTCTCTCTCTCACACACATACATTCTCTTTTCCTTCACTTTCTTGACTCTCTTCGTTTCGAGGCTAATTTTGAAACTACCGATCCTAACCGAAGAACTTTTTCTAGCTCGTTGCATTTTTCTCTTAGACCTAACGTCTACGTCGAAACGACGACGTTGATATATCTGAACCGACGTATCCCGTACGAGCTGAAATAAAACCGTTTCCGTCATAAGCGGAATCGCTTGGATGACCGACAAAGAAGGTAATGTGTTCCTATCATACGTTATATACCACGATAACTGGAGACATTGCAAAACATTTATCGAATTTCCCGTGAAAGACATTAACTTTAAGAAAGATAAAGATAGAAAGGAACAGAGATAGAAAAAGAGAGAAAGAGCGAAAAAGAGAGAGAGAGAGAGAGACAGCTGGTGTATAAGTGTGCTCGAGCCTGACAAAACGAGCGAGAAGTATAGATTGGCGCGTATAATGACGTGCTTTCGATGATCGCCGATGTAATAAAGCGTGTCGGCCGGCATTATGCCTTCTTTAAAACGATAGGCACGGTCTTCTTTCTCTCCCAGTGGCGCGAGAGAACGATCATTCGTCGAACCTAATTCGATCAACGGCTCGAGGCGTAACGAGACGACATAATACATCTTGTAAATTATGCGCCATCTCTCTTTCTCTCTTTCTCCCTTTTTCTTATATATATATATATATATATATATATATATATATATCTACACGTAAGTACACATCCATAAGATTTTTCATGGCATAGTAAAGAATACCAAACGACTTGGCTTATTATTGAAATTTCACCTATCATTGGTATATCCTTGATCGAAGACAGAGCAATTGTTTCGAAGCCAGAAAGAGAAAAAGAAAAAGAGAGAAAGAGAAATAGAGAGAGAAAGAAAGAGAGTAAGAGAGAGAAGCAGCACAGACCGGTCGGTCACTCATCAATATGGAGTAGCTGAATGCGGCCAATCCGGCGGCAGCCCTCGGGCAGCCCTTTTGAAGGTTACGAGGCGGGCAGCGGACTGTCATTCCTTTGATTGGCTTTTAGAGTGGACCACCTCTCCCCTTCGGTTCTTTGTTTCTCCTCTTCTTCTCTTTCACCCCTTAGCCCCGCTACACCCTCGAGATCTCTTTCCTTTTTCGACTTTTAATTTGCCAGCGCCTTCGAGGCAGACGAGGGACAGAGTTTTATTTTTTGTTCCTATCACAGGTGCCCCTGTACTCTCGTTTACCGAAATCATCGCGAACGCCACTATATTCGGGACAATACCTATTCGAATATGTCATCCTTCTTAAGTCAATCGACCGATCGATCGATCGGTCGATCGATCTGATTCAGCTAGCCAGTGAGCTAGCTAGCTGTCCTCGAACGACCTTCGAAAATGGCCAAGTCACCTCGGAAGGCCATCGATCGATCAGGGATCTCATAAATTGGATCTACACCGAACAATGCTGTCCCTTACGAGGAGGGAACACAAACCACTTTCCGATGTCAAGTGGGATGGGAAATCTTGTCGTCTGTTATGAACCACTAATAGAGTTCCAATTCGACGATCTTGTCGTGAGATTCACAGGGAAAAAGGGATTTGTTTAATAAAATGAGTTATGGCAGATGGGGGAATAATAATTGATCGTGTTATCTGATGCGACGATCATCCACGCGAAATTGTTCCTGTATGACAGGCAAGAATAACATATGGACGATCTAATCTATCCTATTTCATTTTAGGATCTAGAACAACGAGATACAAGATAAAATAGTGATCGAATTTATAAAGACGAATGTTCCATTTTCTTTTTCCCTTTGCTTTTTTTTTTTTTTTTTTACTGTTTTTCACTACTTCGCTAGAAGCTTAAATGAAACAAACAAAATTTTCTTCTTAATCGTAATAAAGAAGATCGTTAATCAAATATGACAATGTTACGTAGGATTAGGTTTTTCATAAGAATAGACGAAAAAATACATTGAGGTGGAACGAATCGAAACGTTTCGAAAGAGAAAGATGAAAGTAAGAATTGGAATTCGGGTTTCGGTCTGTCGGAGCTAAATGCAAGCATCTGGCGGACCTCCGTCAGTGTTCGATCGGTTTGGGCGCCATTAGGGAAGAGCACACACGTTTCTTTCCTTCTGCCAGTAGGAGATTCCATGTAACAGTGTAGCGAGGCGCGTGCTATGAAAACGATAGGGATCTTCGTGGCCATAACATTCTGTGGCACGGGCCATCTTCTCACAAACTGTGAAGCTACCAATCTGTCTGACCTATCTACCCGGTAACCAGTGTAACTTTGATAATCCTTCGGCAGTCGATATCGGAATACTTGTTAAATGCACTGCACTCCGATCTTTCTCTCGATATTTGCATCCTTATCTTTATAGTTCAAGTTCATCGATGCACGAGAGCTAAGCATTGCCTTGTGACATCGATTCGGATATCTCGAATGTACATTCTCTTTATCTTCCAATTCCGTTTCTTTTCTTTTTTCGTCTCATTCGTTATTATCTCGATTGCTTCTTCTTAATAGTTCACGATTTACATGGTACACAAGTATCAGAGATATCAATGGTATCGACATTAAATCGATCTTTCGTTTTAAATCCATTTAATGATTTATGTACAATAATATAAGAGCAACGTCAAGATGTCATCGATGTTTTAACGAAGAGATCTATTTCATACAAAGTGCTCTGCCAAAATAAGAATTAAATATTTCATACATAAAACTGGAGATTAAAATCGCGATCAGCCATGGGTCACCGTGGTTTTCCTTTTTTCTTCTTTTTCTTTTCTTTTCTTTTCTTTTTCCTTTTCTTCTTTTTTTCCTTCTCGAAGTCGTAATGAAAGAGGAAGCGTGAAAGTTGATGGAATTCAAAAAGAGCGAAGTATGCGGTTACGTCGTCGGGAGAACTAATGACGAGAGAGAAGGAGAATGATCCAAAGCGTCATGTGGTTCCGAGTGTTCCGTCGTCTTCGTTCTCGTTCTCGTTCTCGTTCTTATTCTCGTTCTCATTCTCATTCTCGTTCTCGTTCTCGTTCTCTTCCTCGTCCTCGTCGTCGTCGTCGTCGGCTCGAACAAAAAGAATCGAGGTTGACTCTAGCCGATGGTAAAGCTCCGTGGCTCTTCGTTCACCCCCTGGTGACATTTCCCATTCTTCTCGGCACGCCATTAACGGGTCAAAGCGACCGCCCCCGCGGGACGTCTATGGTGCAGCGCGCTACTCAAAGGGCCACTTTTCAGCCCACTTTCCATCCTTGGCCCTTTCTCTCACAATCATCTCTTTCTATCTTTCTATCTTGCAGCACGTTCTCTTTCGTTCTCCACGCGTCCTCCTCGTCCACCTTCTTCTTTCTGAACACCGATCGATATTCCTCTACGATCTCGCTACGATTTCTCGATGCGTCCATCCACGCCGAAACCGACGAAGATTTATAACTTCCACCTCGGGAAACTCGTTTGGTGGACCTTGCGAAAGAAGCCGACATCGAAACATCGTGAACTACGTACCATTCAACGCCTCCATAATTAACCTTAATTTTATGCCACGGCGTTCTATCTTTTGTGGTTTTTTGCAAATATAACGGCAGATGTTTGTACAATAAACTTATTGTATTGCGAAAGACATTTTGCAAGTCTTACGTGACCAAATAAAAATTCTCATGAAAATGATCTCTCCGTCGTGCTCTTGAATTCCAAGAGGAAGAGAGAGATAGAGAGACAGAGAGAGAGAAATTTTCTTCCTATTTCTGAATCCATAACTTCTCGAAAATAAAAATATTTAACTATGTAAGTCATTTTATTATCTTAATTAAATTTAATGGCAATTAGTAATCGTAATGTAATATAATTTATGATATACCGTTAAAATGAGGTATCATCGAGCTTTGTAAGTTCTAATCAGAACTTATTTCTAGTATAACTTATCTTATCTGTTTAATAATAAATCAATTTCTATTTCTTTGTACGAAACAAAATTATTTTAAATCCGTTACGTTGTACATCTTCTTTACATAGTTTCGTTATTACCAAACTTACATACCAAATCCAGTCTAATTTACGTAGGAAAATTCATGCCGGTCAGTGTAATAATAATCGAAAAATGAACGATGATCGTGATAAACCACTCTCTCTCTCTCTTTCTCTCTCATTCTCTCTCTCTCTCTCTCTCTCTCTCTCTCTCCCTCTTCCTCTCTCTGTATATCCGTGATATCGTGCAGAAGATTCGCTCGAACCGTAAATTGCCGTTAGCCGGTATAAACGAACGTTTAGCGAGCATGGGCACTATAATTAACGGATCGCATAGTCGATGCTCGATCGACTTCTGCTTCCTGTCCGGCGCAGGAAGCGTGCTCACGTTGGACGCTTCAATGGACAAATTAGCCGAAAATCTACCGTAACGGTCGGCAACGTCAAAGGTGCAACAACAGTTCACCATTGCAACGAGTTTTCGTATGCGGATGTACAGATAGATAGATATATTGCATATAGATATAAGAATGAACGAAAATTCATGAGTATTTGTACGTGCTAATAACCATACTAATAATGATAATAATAAAGAACAACAACAACAACGATGACAATAATAATAATATTAATGATAATAATAATACCGAATGTGAAACGTAATCAGTATCTTGAAAAACGAAAATCTCGAGAATCGTCGGCTTCTTAGAAAGGAGAAAAGTACTTAACGAGTGTGATTACTGAGATCAACAAGTAACATCAGCATCTTTTACGATTCCATTCTCGATCCAATAGCATCTGTATCTTTCTTTCTTTCTTTTTTTATTTTTTTTCTCTCGTATTGCTCCCGCGTCGCGAGAAAAAAATCTCTGACATTGTTGACACAATCTTGACGATGAAAAAAAAAAAAAGAAATGAAAAAAGAGAAAAGAGAAAAAACAAGAAAAACTCGTCATTTTATATGTCGACTTTGCGTTGCGACAGAGGTCGCGATATTAAAGTAATCAAAGAATCACAGACACTATATTATCGGTACCATTTATTTTCGTACGATGATATATGCACACACACACACACATACACATATATATGTATATGTATACATTGTATATATATATATACATATAAATTTTTATAGATACATTTTTTTTCCATTTTACGACTCTCATCGTCATATGTGTATTTTAAATAAATAAATTATGTTTCCGCTATCGTCTAGTAATTACATATAACTACATATGTCGGTGAGGAGATAAATTTAAACGCATTTACAAGTTCGTAAAAAATAAGAAAGCCGGTAATTATTGCGATTAGTTTTCTCGTCTCAACTCGAACGATAATCATTAACATTGTATTACAATTTTATAGTTTCTTTCTTTTTCAAGATGGAGAGAATAGAGAGAGAGAAAGAGAGAGAGAGAGAGAGAGAGAGAGAGAGAGAGAGAGATTTGTTCAGGATCTATCTATTCTAGATTTTGTTGCGGTAGCTTCGTGAAAGTTGAGAATCTGAAAGATCCCTTTCCACCCCGGAGCGTCTATGCCACGCGATTCGCCTTTTAATACCTTTATTATACGAACGAGCCTAATATCTTAATATTCTCTCGGCACGGGTGAGATACGTGTGCGTGGTACACGATGGTCTAATGGTCGACTCAATTAAGACACCATTAGACCGACAACATTTACATGTTAACGATAATAACCGTCATGATACCTCCGAGCGGAATAACGTTCCGCGTGCATTACGCATGCCTTACCAACCGGAAGCAATAGGCGCTCTTGTCCATCTCTTATATGTTTCTTTTCTTTTCTTCCTTTATAACGATGTCATGATACTCGAATATTTTTTTATTGCCGGTCTCGTAATAACCGTTCTTCGTCTTGAAATTAGTTTGTCGCATTGATTATAATTCTAACAAATTGGATCGTATCTATAGCAAAAAGAAGAAATTTTATGTTTGCGTTTAAGATTAAATGTATTATGCATGAACCATATACAAATTAATTAGTTACAGATTGAATTATGTTGCAACAAATAACAGCCGTACTCTTTCTTAAATATTTTTATAAAATTAATTATAAATAGAAGTTTTTTTTTCCTTTTTTTTTTATAAGGAAATTTAATCCTCGTATAGACGAAATTCTATGATTAGAAAAGACGAACGTAAAGATTTCTCGTAGAAGGTATTTTACGTTAGGTCAGGCGTAACATTAACGTAGCATCTCAAGAGGGATGCGAACAACTTCGTTAGCACGTGTATATACAGCTACACGGCCAATGCAAATAAGAAGAAATTATTGGTAGACGAGTAACAATGTCTGCCGGTAGGACGCGTCGTCTTGCCCGCTAATCGTGCGTCGCTGTGCTAATTATCCAATGCTAATTAGGCCGCGTCAAGAAAGTCTGCGTGTTTGCTATGACCGCGAGTCTCTAATCTTTACCTTAACGTTGTACTCCAGCTGATCCTTTGCTTAAGTATCCTTTCGAGAAATAAACACCGTTAATCACCGACGTGTTTTATAAACACGAACAAATTTGTACCGTGTATAATAATAACGAATAGCTTTATAAATTATCTCATTTTTGTTAATTGTTGATTTATTACTTGGTCCATTCAATTTATTCGATAATATGATTTCGTAATGTAAATTAAAAAAGTGAAGATAGAAATCATTTAAATGTCTTCGAATCGCGACACACTTATTTCCAACGTTTATCGATGAATACTGATTGCAGAAAGAAGAGAGAATGCGAACAAAAGGGTTCAAATGTGAAGCGAGAACGATCCTAGGTACATACATATATAGGGACGTAGCGGTCAAAATCAAGCGTGCCTTTTCGTCAGCGCTTATGCAAAGCTAGCCACGTTGTTGCACCCAGTCTCCGAGTTCGCCCTTGAATAATGCATCGGCTTTCGCACGAGCAAATATATGTACATATATATGTATATATGCGAGCTTTACGCATAAATATATATATATATATATATATATATATATATATATATATATATCTCTGTCTATCTATCTATGTATCTATATATATATATATACATATATATATATATGTATGTATGTATGTATGTATTATTTCTTCGTACATTATATGTTTTAATTTTTTTATACATATATATATACACATATATTTAAGTTATATATATATATATATATATATATATATATATATATTATATGTGTGTGTTTATATATGTATATATTTATACGCGTTTTGTCGGGTTCACAGGTGAAATCGGACGGTTATTAGGATGATTTATGGAAGGTGGACCTAGTCCGACTCTTGCTACTCAAGTCCCATCGAACGAGAGAGTCACTCTTAACCATCTTGTCTTTTCTTTCTCTTTCTCTTTTTTCCTTCTCTCTCTTTCTCGGTATATATATATATATATCTTTCTTTATCTTTCTCATATTCTGTACACGACTCGGTGGTTTACCATTTTAGGCCGATTTCACAGGATAGGAATGAGAGAGATGAGAATAGAAAGAGAAGGGAAATGAGAGAGAGAGAGAGAGAGAGAGAGAGAGAGAGAGAGAGAGAGAGAGAGTGATAGAGGGTGCCGCTTGGAAGGGATGATATTACGGCACTATCATTAGCGTCCACTTGAAACAACGCGTTTACGCCGTTTATGGTAATACCAATGACGGCCGCGTACGCTCGTTGCCACGGATATTCAACGATAATTGCCAGCTCCGTCGCCATACGTCATCGACGGATCCTCGTAAACTCATCGAATTTAGTGTCCGCTTAATGATCGTTGTTAAATGCAATGTCTCTCTCTCTCTCTCTCTTCTCTTTCTCTCTTTCTGTCTCTTTTTTCCTTTTTTCCTTTGACGATATTTTGAAAACTCTAATTTATCGTAGTTAAATTTTAAAAACGATATTTTCATATTATTTTTTAACGTTTATAACTTTCTCTAATATAAAAATATATTAAAAATACTATATATATATATTATATAAAATATTATATATATATACACAAATATATATTATAATATAGATTTTCGATAATGATTTCGTGTGAAGTCGAAAAATTACGTATGAAAGGAGTCTCTTGCATTTTCTTTTCCTTAGGTATACCATTCAACCCCTATATCCTCTTTCCTCGCTACACCGTCCTTCTCCCTTTCTCGTGTGGAGAAACAACGAGAAAGGCAGGCACAAAGTTCGAAGGGTGCTGTAGAGGTACGAGCGAAGCGATCGGGAATTTCCGCGAGGGATCGTTACAAACTTTTAACGGGTTCGAGACCCACTCCAGTACGCGAACCGAGGCTTTTCACAGCAAGTTTCGCATTACCACCGGGGCCGTATCCGACGTACGTTGTCGGAGTGCATTCCAACTTTCGAAGAACAAAATCAATTATGGAACGCTCGTTTTTATGCTCGTCGAAAGAGAAAGAGAAAGAGAGAGAGAGAGAGAGAGAGAGAGAACGGGGTAGAAAATAAGCGAAGGAAGAAGGAAAGAGACGAGGAGGTCGTGAAGTGTTCATCTCCACCGTGATTATCGGTCCAACTTGCGAACTAAAGTAATTCGCCGTTGGTGCACCTACGCGTGCTGCATTTCGGATTACGCAGTGGATTACAGGCTGAGAAGGCAGCTTTTATTTTTCATAATGAGGGAAGTAAGCAGCGTTGAATTCGATCGATCGACTCCCGTCGATTATTATTATGTATCTTTTCGAAATCTTTTAATATATATATATATATATATATATATATATATATATATATATATATGTGTATATATAAAATTCCTCTCTGTGAATTTTCTTTTTGGTTTCCTTTTTCTTTCCTTTTCTTTTTTTTCTCTCTTTCTTTATCTCTGCTTCTCTTTTCTTCTACTTTTCTTTTTCTTTTCCTTTCTTCTACTTGTTCGAAAGACTTATCTTAACGCATCACCGTTCCAAAGTTATCCCATTAGCGATCTCGTACTTTCTTCATCGAAATTGATTTCTACGAATCATGCAAATGATGATGATGATCATATTTGAAAGTTCTCAAACTGGTAGATTAGCATTTGACCTATACTTTGTAAATTTAAATTTCGAGATACGAGTAATACGTACTTACTTACCATATACTAACGAATAATGTAGGGTCTGATAAGTTGCGCATGAGTTCAAATGTTATATCTTAATGAACTTGATTATAATCATAGTATATAATATATCGTAAACGCGATTTAAAGAAATTAAATTAACTTTAAAGTCTAAGATGAGAATGAAGGTCTTGGGTAAAGTCTAAATGTAATAAAAACATAAGTGAAACAGCTTATACTGACCTTCGAATGAAAGGACGAAAAAGAGAAAAAGAACGAGGGTCGTCATTAGGGAACGGACGTGCTGGCACGTTTTTAACGATAATTTCTCTTATCTCTCGGCAGCACATGCTGCGTAAAGTCGCGTGATGCAGTTCGTACGCGCATCGCACGTCGGTAAATCGAGCGCTCGCTCGCAAATTGGATCCAGAACTCTAGATAATTAGCTCGTATGCCCTTCCCCCTTTTCTCTCTCTCTCTCTCTCTCTTTCTCGTTGAAAGGATTTGCCAATCTGAACAGGGTTGAGTCCTTCGAGAATTAACTATACATCTGTATAATTATGTAACGTATGTAAAATCGATTACCACGAGTACGTCGCGGTAGCAACTCGTAACTTTTCGAGAGTAGACAATATCGTGACAATAAACAAAAACGATTTACAAATTCGATATGAACCGATCGATATGAATGATCTTTTTTACCTCACAAAGAATAAGTAAGTACTTTAATCGGTAGTAATAATAGAAGTAGAACGAAGTGAGCATGTAAAAGTAATATTGAATTAATCGTGATTAAAAACGATGTGCTGAACGGTCTCTTTATGAACGTCTTAAACGAAATGTTAAGCCGTTCATAGGCGTAAGACGATACAGTAGATGTAACTAACGGTATTTTATAGTTGGACGATTATCGTTGAAAAATCCGATCTGTCTTAAAGAGAATGAGAGAGACAAAAAGGATAAAAAAGAAAGAAAAGAAAATGTGCAATAGGAAAAGAAAAAAGATACAGAACAATGTCATTGTCTTTTCAAACAAATTCCTTTGTCTAACGATTAGTAACTACTCGGTCTTTAGAACGAAGACAATGAAGACTGACTAATACAGCTCGTATCATCTTCGACTCGACTCGTCTCGACGTCACTGTGAACCGAGATATCGTGAACACAAGCAATCCTCTGTCCGAGTTGGTCCACGACGACAACTCAGACGACGACGATGACGACGACGAGGATTGCTGCTGCGTCTCTTGTTTTTGTCATCTCGAAAAGTCGAGTAGACGCGTCAAGGAAAGGAGGTTTAAGCTTTAGGTCGTGTCAGAGATTCTCTTATTTTTCATTTGGTCCCTTACTCTTACGAACGTTTTTCACTTTATCACATCCTCTCTTTTCCTTGATATCCGAGACCCTTTCTCGGTTTCTATCTATTCGTTTCTTTCTCTCGTTTTCGTAGTAACACGAGAAGCGTGTTGCGATAGCACCCTCGGAACGCTGTTTGCTCCGGTGTAAGTTACTCGGCAGTGAACACCCCTGGGGCCGACAAACGGTGCGTAACTAACCTCACGCACGCTTCACGCATTGACGTGACCGCACACTGCTTCCATTCATAAGTCATGACCGTTCTACTTGCATATATATGTGTGTGTATATTTACATAAGCGAATATGTACATATATATATATTTATATATATATATTTGTTTGTTGGGTGTGTGTTTATAGGTATGTCCATATACGTGTTGAAACCGCTCCTATTCGACAACGATCTTATCACCTTTACCTAAGGTGTTTTCCTTCTTTTGCCATAAAATCGAAAATTACGATCCTTTAAACACGTACGATATATATATATATATATATATATATATATATATATATATATCGCGAGTGAAGTGAAATTGTATTGGGAGAAAGTATTACACATAGTAGAAATGTATACTTTACATAGAACGACACATGTGTCTAGATTCTAACGGGTAATTTATGTTCAATGGTTAAACGGTTTACACTTCGCTTCCGAAAACTGGATAATTAATCGGCTGTCTCTGATAATGAATGGAAGTTAATCGATCGTTCGCTAGTTTGCCGTGAGCTACCTCTGAGAGATTTGTTATATCGAAGGCTTTTAAAGTTTATACAGAAGATTTTTTCTCTCTCCCTCTCTCTCTCTCTCTCTCCCTCATCTTTTGTCTTTTCTCTCTCATAAGTGGCCACGTGTCTTATTTCCATGAGGTTACTTACTTTGGACCACCGGAACGCGATTTCTGGAGATTTTCGTTGTCGAAAGAAAATTGATCCTCCGCAACGCATTTTTTCTTCTCTTTTTCTATCACGTCTTTTCTTCTTCTTTTTTTTTCCTTTTTTTTCTTTTTCTCTCACTTTTCGAGGAGAGAGATTCGTGTCGACGACGTGCTAGATTTTCATGGTCCGAGTATTTCCTAGGGGACCTGCACTCTGTCAAGGCAAGTTTATCCACGAAGCGACGGGGTCTCGGGCGATGCTCTCTGTTTACACCATAAAACTTTAGGCATGCGATCGAATAGCATGTTATATTAGCTGTTACAAACTAGGACGGTTTCGTGCTCTTCGAAAAGCATCTTGATACGCGTCAATCTTTGCTCTTGAGACATGCACGAATTTCATTAAAAATTAATTGGTCCTCGTCGTCGTCGTCGTCGTTCTAAATGACTTTGACTTTTTAATCGAATCCGTTTTAAAAGCAAACATATAATTATTATTTATAAGATATAATTTTTAATGCGTGATTTAGATACCAATCATAACGACCAATCCGATTCCCGAGAAATTACGGAACGTACATATTTCGCTGATATGATAAAATAAACGATGAATGTGACAAATGCTTCTACGAAGGGAAACCTTTGCCTCGTGGCAACAGAGAAGAAGAAGAAGAAGAAGAAGAAGGAGAAGAGTGCCAGGATTATCGTCGTTATCGGACGAATATAACTAAGTACATACGTAACTTGTACGTACTTATATATACATATGTATGTACGTATAATGTTTTGAACGTGCGATGCGAAAAGTGTCGAGGAGGCAATAATAATTAATGTTGAACGATACCGAGTTCATCGAGTGACACAGACTGATCGATGTCATAGGCCGGTTGCCAGTTCGATGATAACCTCTTTCTCGTGACATCGACCGTGTTCTTATCATTTCCACGAATGCCTCTTCTCGTGCACCGAATCTTTTTCTCTCGCAACCCGGACCGTCTGACAGAAAACGAGATACCCCTTTAGCTTTCGACGAGGCACCAACGCAACCAGCTTGAAATAAGTTTCGTCCTAGACTTTTCCATGGCCACAAATGACGTCGATGATATAGATTCGTTATAAACAATAGTATATATCTATTATAGAAAAGAAAGAACAATAAATAAAATAAATAAATAAATAAATAAATATAGAAAAGAAACAGTGTCTCGAATTCTTTCTTTTTTTTAATAATTCGCCGATTGCGAAATTTCACTTGATCGTCAAATTTTAAAATCGCATCTATGGTATTGCAGTCGTTAAATTAAATTAATGATTATTGCTGTAAAATAGGAATGAGTATATTAAATGAAAAATATAGTATTTTTTATTTTCTTTACATAAAAAGGAAATACAAAATGATGTTCGATAACTTTCATTCAAATACATCCTATTTTTTTTTCTTTTTTTCTTTTTTTTTTATAGATACGTATCATGTTATACCTCATGGGAGTAAATAACTTTTTTAGTGCTTTTCAATGACGACGAACGATGCATGCATGCATGTATGTATGTATGTATCTATGTATGTATGTATCTATGTATATATGTATATATGTATGTATGTATGTTGTATGTATGTATGTATGTATGTATGTATGTATGTATGTATGTATGTACCACGTACATGCAAGTCTGGTGGTCACGGACGTAATCCAAACACGCGCGAGCGTTATCGACAGTCAGGATGACAGATTGACAGTCTCGCGGTCTTTCGATGTAACGATTAGCGATAATAAACGTAGTGAATCGAGTAAACAAAGTCCAGGCTGATACTAATAGCCGACAATGTCGAGTCCGACCGACACGAGAAAGAGAAAGAGTGAGAGAAAGAGTGAGAGAGAGAGAGAGAGAGAGAGAGAGAGAGAGAGAAAGAGACCGTGGATTTTTATAAATAGCGGAAAAACACGCACGTCGTTCGCTTGCTTGCTCGCTCGCTCGCAATCCTTCCATTTTTTTCGATCTTGACAGCAGGCGAATGACGCCAACGTCATTTCTGATATACGCGCGAAATATTTGCAAATTAATACTCATTGTGTAGAGAGATACGATCGGCGGTCGAAGAGCATATACGTACATACGTATATACGTATATAGATACAAACACATACACACACACACACAAAATATATATACACATATATATGAATATATATGTATTCCGTTTTCAGTTGAGAACACGTTTGAGATCGTTAGCTTCGTGTCTAGTTGTTGCTGTTGGTGTATCAGTTTACGAGAAGACGGTATTCTATTAAGAGGGGCCAAGTAGTGTCACGTCGACGCACGCATCCCTCGAGGATCAACCCTTTGCCGGCATCCCTGCATAATCCACGACCCCGCCGAGACCGGGCACGAAATTAGAGGCCCCTTTCCAATCCGACCTAGTCCTCCGGCATTGTGAGAGATGATTTAGGGCAAAATTATCAGGAGGAATCCAATAACGAGTACCACGGCAAATATGTATCGTGGGTGAATTAAGATCGCTGATCTCAAGTAGAATTCCAAATAAGAACACGACGACTCGAACATACATTTTTAGATGTTTTCTTCTTTCTTCTTTTCTTTTCTTTTCCTTTTATTTATTTATTTATTTATTTATTTTTATTTTTTTTTTTTTTGAAGAATAAGCAATAATTCGAAAAGCAAACAAAATTCGATTATTTTTCACACGATACTGATGATTTTATCGAAATAAGAAACAACCATTGTAGCGGTTGCTTTTCACGAAAAAGCTCTCAATCTTCTCTCGATAATATGGATATTGGTGTATCGAAGAGGAGTGGACCGAAGTTGTTATGACAGTCAGCGGTAGGTCATCCATCACTGAGATTTCGTCCCGGCGGACCAACCGCGGACCAACTTATCCAATATTTAAGGTTTTGTCCCTCTCGGCCGAGAGCTGATATATCACTCGCATTAATATATATTTGCGGGGGAGATAACTCCAGTTAGAATAAGGCGCCAGCCATGGGACGAGTCAACGAGGACGAGGACGTAGAGGAAAGATGAGGATACGAATAAATATCCGAAGAGATCGGCCATTTCTTCGCTTGACAACGATACGATATATTATATCGTGTGTGCGTATATGTGTATACATACTGGGTGTCTTATTTTAATGGACTCAAACAAACGTTGGATAGTGTCCCTGACGAAAGATAATTTTATTAATTATAATTTTTACGTCAATGATTTCTAGCGTCTTAAACATAAAAACTTTTTCGTATTGATACGAATATTACGTTCTACCGTCAACGATATTATTACGTATCGATTTGATTCAACTAAGACTCGAACTAATCTGTCACTCGAAAAACACGAAACTTTGCGGTCGACCAGTCTAGTAGTTCTTACAACCTTTTCCTGTCTTATCCAGACGTTGCAAACGAGCTCGCGAAATCTGGCAAAACGATCCGTCTTCGTGTACGAGCTGGTAGGACAGTCACGGCATATCCGGCTTTCGATTCGCGCGAAAGTCCAAGGATCCGTAATTCGCGGGAGTTAATATAATTAGATATACGACGTTGTAGAAACGTTGCGGTCAATTTAAATAATATACTTTGTTTATCGAAGAAAAGAATAAAAAGGAAAGGAAAAGCAAGGAAAGAATAAAAAGGAAAAAAAAACAGAAAAAGATAATAAAATGAGCTAAAAGGAAAAGGCGAATCTAGCCGACTGAATGGATACTAGCTATCTTTGATCACCAAATTGCTGGTATAATATAGTCTCCAGTCCAATTAGCTTGTTCGGAGACGATAAAATGCAAATGACTCGTGACAGAGCGCTTCCGCGCGCACACTTTCTCCGTAGCTATCCCTGTCTGCCAGTTTCGGCGAACCTTTCATAAAATTGCTATCTCACTATAAAAAAAAAAGAAAAAAAAAAGAAATAAATAAAAAAACGAAATGATGACTCCAAAGAAATCCATAACCGCTGAATTGTTACGTTCGAGTTTCGAGCGTTTACGGTGAATTTAATGCGATCTATTTTCCTTAGAATCGTTACGTTTCAAACTCGAAAATGAAACCGAACAACCCTGTGATCTTATTAAGGAAAAGATTAATAGTAAAAAGAAAGAGAAAATGAACGAGGAAGAAGTAAAAAAGAGAAAAGAAAAAAAAAGAAAGAAAAAAAAATGAATGAACGATTAACAGGCAAATGTATTGTGAAAAGTTCTTTGTCTCGGTGTCTGAACAGAATCAGCTTGGCAAGACAACATCGTACGATGGATTAAAGTCGGTAGCACGAGAATCCTTTAACTCCAACGTAGTAGTAACATCGAACTCGTTAAGGTCGTGGAGTCGAGACTCTGTAAGCGCCCGTGAAAGGGCCCGGACATAATGCTAACGCGGCGCATACAAACGGGCGCTAATGGCGCGGATAGCTTTTGTTGTTTTTAATTAACCCTTTCTTTTAAGACGGCCAAGGGGAACGGTAAAAGCGTAGAAAAGGGGTTGGCTCGGCACCTCTTCGGGCATCCACACCCTTGCTCGAGCTCCCCACTAGCCCTCCCCGAACTCTTCCCCCACCATCCGCAACACCACTACTCCATACCCTTGGCGAGTCGTCCCTTTTCCTACCTTATATCCTTCCGAAGCCCTTCGTATCTCTCGGGAGATGTAAATACACGGAGAATCGCACCTCGGAGACAGAACCGAGCTTTTCTCGTTTACGTGAGACTACTTGGAAATAAAACGTGGAAGGTGCCCCGGTGCCCTTGCAATTAAAGCTTCATCTAATTACAACAAGACCGCTCATCTAATTGTCGAATACTCGCGGGATCGCGATCAGGAAAGTGATTCTTAGCGAAATATCTCATGGAAATATTTTCTATGTACTATATAGTATTTAGAACGCATAAACGACCGATTCGAAAACAAGAAATTAGTAGGATTTTTTGTTCATTTTTTTTGTACATTTTTTTTTTTTATTATCACAACTTACTTAAATTTCTTTTTTCTCATCCATTGAGAATTTACGCTCGGTGTCATGCAATAATTTTTACATAACCGAATGACTCGAAGGGAACGAAACAAACGTGAAGCGGGAAAGAAAAGAAAAGGGAAGTTACGCGTCGGCGCTTTGTCGTGGTCACAGTACTGTCAATCATCGGTGATAGGAGGCGACACATTAATCTCACCAAGACCCCCGTGTGACCGCATAACCTTCTTTCTCTCTCTTTCTCTCTTCCTTCTTCCCTCTCTTTTTCTCTCTCTCTTCTGCGGTCAAACGGAGTCTACCTTATTGTACCGCCAGTTGTACCAACGAATGAGCTCTCTTCTTTCTCTTCCTTTTCTTTACTTCATTCGTGTAACGCTTTGTTTCATATGACAGAAGCGAATACCGACATGCTATCCTCGAACATTATGTCCAACCGTTAAACGAAAAATACTTATGTCGACGCTAATTGTAAGTCGATTATATTTAAGAGTAATTTCAACAAACTTTCCAAGCGAAATATTTCATGTTATTATATCAAATTAAATTTAATTTGATTATAATTAAAACAAGGAATGCTTTCGTGTTCCAATAAAAAAATAAGAAAATGAAAAATAAAACAGTAAGAAAAAAAGAAGATGAAAGAAATATCACCACCACAAGTTCCTTGTTGATTTTCATTACGTAGACGTTCGAACGTAAGTATATATACATATACATATACATATGGGTAGGTATCTACCTACATATGTATGTAGATCAACTCGCTTGGTACACTTCGAGGCGGGAGTAAACTCGAAGTAATTTATCGTCTCGCTCTCCGGAACGTGTCGCCCAGAAGATATGGCCAGTTCTCGATGCACCAGGCAGAAGAGAGTGTGCCGCGATTCGGGCCACCCAACCGGTCGATCGTACCGCGATAAACGCATTATTTAATTACCGTGAGTAATTACCGATTATTACATGGCGCGGGCTGTCCCGACCGCGGTCGCCGCCATTAATTACGCCGACGATCGGACGAAACACTCGTTACGCAGCACTCTTTAATCGGTTCAACTTCGCATCCCGTTACCGAACGATCGGCTAAGATCATTTTGCTTTTGGTTGGCTTCGATCGCTTGCTGTTACAGATTCGTAGCCTCTTCGTTAAAAAATTATCGATAATTTCTATGATGTTTTTCAACGACTTTTTTAATCCATTATCAGCGAGATCCTCGTTAAGTCCTACAAGCAAAGCTTTGCTACGTCTATATTCTTTTCTTTTCTTTTTTAATTTCATAGAGATAATGAACTAAATCGCAAAAGTGTGTCTTTTTTTGTTTTTTTTTTTTTTTTTCTTATGACATTTCTTCAAACATATATACTTTTTGTCCGACACGATAAATCTTTTTCGTCTCCGTTCACCGTTAGTTGTGTCATCGAACGTTCAGCACCTTTTCGACGGTATAATTTGACGTTATCGCAAAAGTAAATAAAGCCCGCGTCCATTCGTGGAACGCTAATAGATTCCCCCAGGATTCCGTCGTATCTCGAAATAAATTCCTCTCCCTTAGAAACGACACCGTTCATCATAACGGCAGCGATGGTAGGAGGAAGAAGATCGAGGGATGAGTAAGAGGAAAAGAGAAAGGATGAGGTGGAATGAGAGATAAAGAGAGAAACGGAGAAGATAAGAAGACTCGACAATTCGTGCAACTTTCAAGGTGGTAATCAGAGTTCCCTCTCTTTGTCCTCTGATCCGAAGGAAGTCAAGAAGAAAGGGCAAAAAGGGCGTCTCTGTCTCTTTCCTTCCTCTCCTTCTTCTTCGTCTTCTTCGTCTTCTTCTTCTTCTTCTTCTTTTTCTCCTTCTTCTTCTTCTTCTCCTTCTTCTTCTTCTTCTTCTTCTTCTTCTTCTTCTTCTTTACAGGATGAAGCCCATTCCAAATCGGACGCGAACATAGACAAATAACGCTGAGCCAGGTCGAAGCGGAGATCGAGAAGGCCACGAATGCACATTAATCTGTATCAGCCGACGCCATCAATATTTAATCCTAATCTCGAGAATTGCCAGCACCGTCTATGGGTCCTATCGTTTGGTCTTCTCCTGATTCTGAGACTGAGATAGATAGATAGATAGATACATAGATAGATAGATAGATGGCAGACGCTATGGGACAAGTTGAGAAATTATAATGATTATAACAGAGGGTTTACTATAGTAATTTTAAATATATTAAAAAATAAACAGTGAAATAATAAATATTGAAATATGAACAAATATTAACAAAATAATAAATGAATAATGTATATATATATATCTGTGTCATTATATGTGACAAAAAAATAGAGAAGTTCAAACTAATCCTTATTGATCGTGACTAGATATTAAAATAATCAAGTTTTAAGAATGGCCAGAAGAATTTACGTTGTTACTTTCGAAGGCGGCATCGTCCGGTCGGATCGTCGTCATCGCTCACGTGTCGCTCGAAGCCCGACGTTAATTAACTCGAGGCTATGCTACGTGGTGAGCCGTGCGAATGCGTATTGTTGTTTCAAAGGAGTTCCAGAGCGCGTGCTTTTCAACCGGTCGTTCGCGTATATCGCCGTATCATTGTATCGATGTTGAGTCTAATTGTCTCGCCTGCTTCTAAAGGAGATACTATAAATGATAGTAATTCATCATCGCCTCGGTTAGCCGTCTTTTTCTCCCTTTCTGTCCTTCTCTAGAAGCGAGTCGAATGTAGAAAATAAAAAAAAAAGAAGAAAAAAAGTTTGGTCGAGACAATGAACTATTTTGCCTTCGATCCTTTCAACGTCCATTCTCTTCTACATTCTCTCCTTTCTCTCCTTCTCTCTCTCTCTCTCTCTCTCTCTCTCTCTCTCTCTCTCTCTCTACGAAATTCTTTTCTTTCTCTTAGCTGTAATTAAAAATTAATTTTCTTAGGTATAATTAATCGTACGATTTTTTTCTTACAGTACATAGTTTGAGATATATTTTAAAAAGAGATCTCTTATTGTAACGAAAATAAAATATCATATTTCGATTATACGAATATCATATTGGTTGGATAACACAAGAAACGAGGTGTTATAGACGCGTGCCACGCACGTTTTCATTTATTACCCAAGGAACCAATAAAACGCGGTCATTACTAGAATCGGTATTGCCGATTCGTTTTCGAATCTCGTTTCGCGCCTCGATGAAGTGGCCGTAAACGTAAATCCGTACCAAACAGAAGAGCATATTCGAAAGAGCGAGTACCGCCCGCGCATTTCTAAACGATATCAAACTCGCTAATCGATCGTGAAACTCGAGATCATTGATCGCGAATGAAAGCTCTTTAAAGCTACCATTGCCTACTGTAAATATATTTGCGATACGATATTCCGAAGGATGAAATTGAAAAATCTATGTTTAATTAAATAACAGTCAACGTGGCTTAATTAAAGGTAATATATATGATCGTCGATCTAATCATAGATTATTTCTTATCAAGACGAATGAAATTCGAAGAAAGTTCGATTCTACGGTGTAACGAATGCGATGTAAGAAGGATATGTTTTCATCGAACTTGCGAGAAAGAGAGAGAGAGAGAGAGAGAGAGAGAGAGAGAAAGAGAGAAAAGTAAAAAAAGAAAAAAAGAAAAAAAGAGGTAGAAGAAGAAGAAGCAGAAGAAGAAGAAGAAGAAGAGAAGACGTCGGTTTACGGAAGACGTCGTCGTTGCACAGTGTGTATACGACGGCTCGGGTTGACGCGCGTGTCGTCGTTAGGTGCCGCCAGTGAAAATGGCTTATGCCAGAAAGTCTCGGGATAAGTTAAACACGCCTCGGGACCCCGAGGCGTCGTAAAGCGCCGCGGCGCCTTCGTGTTTACGTCGACGCCGGCGACGTCGACGAGGCCCACCAAGCGAGTCTAGTTCGATGCACGCGTTTCATAGAATAAGAAAGAGGAAGAAAGAGAGAAAGAGAGAGACGAAAAGAACATTCTCTTGCACTTACTCTCTCTTAGATAGCGATGGGAACGATCAAATTATTTGCACTATTATATCGAACATCTTTTTTATCGGCGAACGCGTCGATAAATTTTCTTTTTAATTATTACGACGAACAATAAATGTTTCATAAATGTAAAATATTTTCTCACACTGATTGGCCGTTAAGCAATAAAAATTTATTGTTCGAAATAAGATAATAATACGCGCGAGCGTATCGCTCCCATCGCTAGCCCACACGTTTCTATTTCCGCACGCGTGACAAATCTCCGCGTAGCAGCCCGCGCCCGATTTATCGAAACGACATATTCTGGCTTGCGGCCGCGTCCATATGGCACCGAGCACGCCAGTTATTTTTGTTCTCTCGCGGCACTTTCCCTACGCCTTCGACAAGTGTTTCAGGCTTCGGCTATGATGACCAACATATGGCTCCTGCGACGATTTACCTCTTTGCGCTCGATTTCAACCGTAGCTTCTTCGCTCGTCCATCTTAACTAAGACTTCTAAACCCTTTCGGAAAATGCCACGAAACTGAAGATGTTCTCGTGGCGATGGTATAAGAGGACTGGAGGTGAGAAAGAAAGAAAAAAACGCTTCCGTAAAGATTTACAATCGGGTAATGGCGATCAACGAATCTAGATTTTTGTCCTAAACAAATTTATAGCGAGAACGATAAATACAAATTTTATCGAAACGAAACAATAAATCCGATAGATCTATCTTCGAAAATAAAACGATCTACTTGTTATTTATCGTGAGGAAAGAGATTTTTCTAATTTCGAAGATCGACCGTGTCGATCATTCGAATAATTTTCTGTTCATTATCGTGAATAATCGAGAGAGAACGAAATAGCGTCGATCGAGATGCAACGCGTCGAAGAAAGAAGGGATCGACGGGAGATGCAATCGTTTCTCTATTTCTCTTTCTCTCTCTCTCTCTCTCTCTCTCTCTCTCTCTCTCTCCCTCTTCCTCTCTCTTTCTCTCACTCTCTTCCGTTTGGTCCGAACTGGACGATGATTTACGAGCGTGTAATCCGTCGCAGGAATTTGTCAGACTTCGTCCGACAGTGCCCATAGGTGTTCGATCGACCGCACGACATCGATCTTTCCCTTCCTCTTTCTATATAAACCAAAAAGTTCCGACTATATAAGAAGACAGAGAGAAAGAGAGGAAAGAAGAAAGGCGCGATCCCTTGGTGTACGGTGAGAAAAAGTAAGTCTTAATAAAGTCGGGGCAAGATAAATTGTTACATTAGCATCTAGCTTGTGATTCATAGTGATGTTTCTTGCTTGACAGGGACGTAGGTTGAAATGAGAGAAAGGACAGAAAAAGAAGAAAGGAATAGAAAGAGAAAGAGACCGATTGAGAACGGTCGAACGAAGGAGGGGGAGAGTTGGAGAGGGTGGCAACGTTCTGTGATATATCGTCATTAGCATTGGTTTCATATTAGAACAAACAGGACTCGTGTTTAAGGTCCATAAAAGGCGCGCACGAAGCAAAGTCGACCCTTTTTTAATGGAGGGTGCTCTCGCGAGTCACCCCTCGCAGCGAGTACAACCTCGGACTCCTTTCGACGTTCTCATTGGCCGAACGAGCCGTGCTTCTTTACTGGCCGTGTACTGGCTTTTCGGTAACGCGAAACAAAGGGCTCGAGGGTGGTGATGGTGGTTGCGCTGATCAACCCTCACCGTTCCTTTCCTTATAATTTACAGTCTAGATTGTATATGTGAGTTCTGGCGAGCGCGCGCCCGCGTTCGCCAGAGTTTATTGAGAACACCGTGGCGAGTGTGTCACTTCGGGCTACGCCTTTTTAATGATTTATTATACGCACCGGTGAGACCTGGGCCAAAGTTCGACGTCTTCCTCGGCCTCAGGGCTCTTTCCTTCTCCTCCTCCTTCAACTTCCAGCTGCCTCTTCCCGATCGAGCGCCGCAGATGGAGGCGCAGATGTTACGTTTCAACCCTGTCACCGTTCGTAACCACGTAGTTCCTTTCACTACCATCACCACCGTAGGTATCCTCGTAGTCTCTTCGACGTGAACGAAGAAGGAGAAGAAGAGAGAGAGAAAGAGAGAGAGAGAGAGAGAGAGAGAGAGAGAGAGATGGTACCCCGTTCCCGATTTTTGTCTATACGAGCCACCTTTACCGAGAGAGACAGCTCGTGGAATTCGAATTTCAAGGGTATTGTCGGCTACCTGCTCTCATTCTTTCCTAATCGATGTTTTTCTAGTCGATATCGAGAGTGGCCTGCATTGAATGAACCCGTCTCTCTCCCGTCCTCCCCTTTTCTATAACGGTGCTTAAAGATCTCCGAATTTACGGTACACCCGAGGATACTACTCTTTACTACAGTACAGTAAATCTGTCTGTATATGTTTATGTGTGCGTACGCGCGCGTATGTATATTTGTGTTTGAATCGACGTGTATATCTTAAAGGAGAGGAAAGTAGGAATAAAATAACACGCGATTTATATTGAAAATTACTAAATTAATAAGAGTGGAGTGTTCTTTCATCGTGGGATAAGAGATTTCGATTACCAATCGAGCCTCTTTCGTTCGAACACGACAGACGAGACGATCGATTTCGATATCGATCTCTCGATCGATCGACCGATATCGAAATCGATCGGCAAATCGATTCACCTGAAGGCCGCGAAGCGCGAATGCGACGAGCTCGTAATAAGGGCTGCTACCTGGTAATATCGATAGAGGAACGTAATCGATAACGTTTTACGAGCACGAGTTCGTACCCTTTTTATTCCCTTCGAAATAAAGGAGGCTCCCGATAGGGAAAGATAGAAAGAGACTTACTCCCGAGACGAATTCCATGTAATGAAAAACATTTAATTGGCACGGATGTATATCGTAGAGCAGTTGGATATCGTCGTAGAATAGCCACGGTAATAGATGACCGGTTCGCAGGCACGTAAACTACCAGAGGCGAACTTCTGAAAATTTCACTTCAATAGCCAAGCTAAATTGCTTTCTGTATATTATAAGCAAGGATATTGGAATTCAGAGTATGCGTATCCTCTACGCTCATCTAAAGTTTCGCATGAACAAAAAGAAACGCTCTATCTCTCTCTCTCTCTCTCTCTCTCTCTTTCTCTCTTTCTTACTTTCTGTGTACCACGACGCCAATTATATAACGGTAACCTCCGTCTCTCCTCTCTTTCTCTCTTTCTTTATTTCTGCAGTGTATACGCGCATATAACACTATACGCTTCTTAAGCGATGGATCGTGACATTTAGTAAATCACCGCTCGATCTTTTAGCTCTGAAATCGTACGACCGCGAATAACAGTTCGTATTATAATATATGAACGTGCTTCCCAGTGGAATACTACCTAGTGGATTGGTCATTCGGTTAGGATGTCGAACAGAGTTTTTTTTCTTCCTATCTGACGAAAGAACAGTCAATCTTTTCTACGATATACCTAAGTATCATTTTTTTTGTCCTGCTCTAGGGGATTTTACGTGACGAATATTTGAAAGACAGCGAATCTTTTTTCTCTCGCTCTCTCTCTCTCTCTCTTTTTCGCTCAATGAAAAAGTTACGGGACAGTGGTCCACGAAGTTTGAAGAAACGAGCACGTCCCATCCCGCGATGTAAATAAAGTGTCCGGGGGATAGTAGGCGCACTTGGCCGACTGACACAACGACGTGGCAAATGAAAAATGCCGAGACGGACGATCAATGTAAATATATTCATGACGTGGGGTGGCTGGGCGGCCACGGGGAGGCCAGATACGTCTACACACACAAACACATATATATACATACATACATATATATATAATATACGTATACGTGTATCTACGTATATATGTAGGGTTTTATAGGATGGGGTTCGCTGAGGACTCGATGGCACTTGGACGGCACATAATTCACTCTTTGGCAGCTCATTACAATTTAAAAAGGCCTTTGTCAGTGTATTACTCGTGATTCTCCTTACGAGCTCACAACTTGCTCTCAAACGTGTCGGTGCGTGTGTACGCTTACAAAAAGAGAAAAGAAAAGAAAAAAGAAAAATAAAGAAAAAGGAGAAAAAAATGAAAAAAGAAAAAGTAAAGAAAAGAGAAAATAAGAAAAGTAAAAAAGAAAGAAGAGAAAAGAGGAAAAAAACCACTAAAAGTTTCCATTCTACTCGAGCTCGTTAGCAAGAACCATGACGGAGCAAGTTTCTATCGAAATTTATAAAGATATCGAAACTCGACGTGTTCATTTAAATGCGATCTCTTACTCTGTTGTAAATTTTGTCTTTCAAAAAGAAAAAGAAAAAAAAAAAGAAAAAAAAGAAAGAAAAAAAGCAAAGAGAACAGAAATATAAATGACTTGTGGAAGATGTTCGTTTAAAAAAAAAAAATATTAATAGATATTATGTACGATGTGATAAGCGCCACGTTAATTGCAAATTCGATTAAGCGTCCTCTGTCGATGATAAAAAAAAAAAGAGCAAAAAATCGCTAGCGTTCGGTCTCTTTTTTGTTCGACGATTCAACATCTCGGATATATCGTGAGTTGAACAAAGGCAAGCGACTGGTGCGACTGATCCCTGACGGGATTTCTAATTTAAGTCGTCCGATCAACGAGACACAACGAAGGAGAAATAGCACCGTTGGCACTTTCGAGCAATTACAGGCGTTGTTGCTTTTCTACCAAACGATTTTGATGAATGACGCGAGGAGAGCGACTAGCTCTCTATGTCGACACACACAATCACCGTTCTTCAAAAGTCACGATCGCGTTGGCGATCGACGAATGTCGAAATTTCTGAGAAGGATCGACGTGTCGCGATCAATCCGTTCAGAGTTCCAGGCTATATGGAAAACAAAATAATAATCATGATCAGATCGAAAACAAATTAGATATACGTATACCTCTGAATATGTTTCATATATAATTATAATCAATAATAATCATAAGAAAATCAATAAGAACAAATATTACGAAGTTCAGAAATAACTACAATTTTTGAATAACTAATTTGTAATAATAATATATATATATATATATAAAGAGAAAAAGACAGAAAAAAGAGAGAGAGATAATATATAGTCTATTCCATTATAAATATTCCAATCATCAGACGAGGAGACATCAACCTTCTATAAAAAAAAAAGAAAAAGAAAAAATGGAAGGAAAAAGAAGAAGAGAGAAAATTCGATCATTAATCAAAGACATTCGATGTGATACTTTATTCGAGACACAATATCAAGAGAGTTTAATAATTCACGAAGAAAATCCGAGTGACCGATCGCGAATCTCGCAACGCGTGACGTTTTCTAGGAGATGACCGGTGTTACGAAAGAAGGGAGGAGACTCTAGAAAAAGAACGTCGAACCGTTCGAGTAAGTGGGTAAAGGAAAATGCAACTGCTTTTCCCGTGGGACAAGAAAAGAGAGCTAAGGCAGGGCACGAAATTGATATGTATTCCATGCCTTGCCGCGTCCAATCTATTGCGGGTCAAGCAGGCGGAATTTTAAACGCGGTACAAGCCGAAAACTCCCTCCCTTTTCTCGCTCATCTTTTTCTCTTCTCTTTCTCTCTCTCTCTCTCTCTCTCTCTCTCTCTCTTTCTCTCTCTCTCTCTCTCTTTATCTCTCTTTATCCAAGTCCCGGTAGATCGTCCTTTGACGTATGTGTGCATAACGCACGTGTATATACACTTTTCGAACACGTTCGAGGAGTATCGAGAAGCCAAGCCTCGATCGTTTCTAATACATTCTAAAAACTTACGAGCGCATAAAATACGCGATCCTATGTGTACATACTTTTATATCTATACATACATATATATATATATATATATATATATATATATATATGCGTATGTGTGTATGTATATACGTTTCTATATGGGAAAAAGAAAGAAGGAAAATATGAGAAAAAGCGAAGGGCCGGTAGCGACCACGAAGTTAGACGAAGGAATGAATGGCACTGGTCATCGCTGGAAAATTGAATTTCGTCCCTGAGGGCCTCGCGGGATGAAGTATGCTGACAGTAGGAAAATTTGCGTTTAACCGTGCGCACGCGACTCGAGTGAAATACAAGAGTTTCTTTTTCAGAATACCTATCCTTCAATTTCGAGAAAAATAACTTAAATTTATTCGACGTTTCTACGTGTCTAAGGTACTTAAAGAAAATTATAATAAAGTTCCTAGAATAAACTCACCGTGCGGCACCCATCCGTGATGACATTTTCCGCAATAACGAAGATGACGTTTGCCAGGAGTAAAAGACTCGCAGGTACAGCCATTGACGGTACATCTTATAGACTGTAAATAAATAAAAAATAAATGATTAATAATGCGAAGGTTTCAAGGGTTATGTTCGTTTAAAAACGATTGGTTTTATAAAACTGTTTTTTTTTTCTAGTAGAAAATTAATTAATTATTGTCGATCAAAAGGTTATAAACAGTCTTTTATGTCATTAATAATTTAAATAAAATTTGTCGTCCCGATTATTTATAGTTTGACATCCTCTTCTATATTTTACAATTTTAATTTATTTTCTCGATTATAGGAGAATATGTCGGACAGTTTGACGCGGATTAAAGAATATTTTCCAAGGGGAAGGAGATAAGAAAGAAACGAAAGAAAAAGGGTAGGAAGGTATGATATTTTTCGAGTGACCGTTTGGCATAACGCCACCCTAGAGAAAGCTCGTAAGAGACGGCCTCGTCGGATTTTAAGGAACCGTGAATATTTTCCGCCCTTCGCTACGAAATTAACCCCTTGGGAGCCACCATCCAATCCTGGCCTCGGGCGAAAGAAAGTGCGGGCATCGGTATCGCTTTATGTACCAAACGGTTAACTCTCTGCATTTTTATTTAAATATCTATAAAAGTGTTAAACTTCGTGGTGTAAAAATGATAAGAGAAATTTGAACTTTGAACATTTTTTTATTCTTATTTTCAAAAATGTTCGTTTCAACGATTAATTATTATTACTCAACTAGTTATATAATTCCTTAAATAAAAAATATTGTTAGTCGTTGTTGTTTCCCGTTCATAAAATTCCAGATAAGTTCATAAAAAACGAACGGATCGATATAAGAGCACCGAACGAAGACACCAGAGCTAAAAGTCTTTTGCAAACTCGCGCAAGGCGTTAATATAAAGACAAATGAAGCGACGCATACGCACCTTCCTTGGCCATGTGTCTTTATATAGACAGTATCCCATGGCACCGCGAAAGCTTACAGCCTGGAAATATTTTGACACTGTTCGCTGGAAACGAGAACGTTTAAGAGATCGACAAAATTTAACAGGCGACGAATTTTATTAGCCTCACCGCGGGTTATTTATTCGAAATGGCGACAGATTATATGGGCGATATTAACGTGTAGGGGAGAGAAAGACGCTCGTAAGCTAAATTTCGAAAGTAACGTTGTGTGCGCGCTATACAGCAAACTTACCTCTGGTAGCTTTTCGGAATATACCTTGTGCCTGTTTCTTACATCAAACTTATATCACATATTCGAATATAACGAGCCTGATAACTTTCGTACCCCGAAGGTAACTCGACACCAAAAGACTCAAGCGGAATATATTTTGAACATTTCTTCGAAACATTTCCGAACGATTAACTCTTCTTACAGGGTGCATTATTTTTTATATATCTACCTATGTATCACGAAAGCTTACTGCCAAAGTAAATTGGTACTTAAAACATTATCCCTGACATAAAAATTAATTTTGTTCGTGTAAACAAAAAATTAAAAGGAAAAAAAAAGTCAAAGGAAAATTAATTCCTCGCAACGTCCGATGCTTCACGATCGACCGATATTTCGATGAGTTGAAAATTCGCGCATTTTCGAAAAGATAATAAATATATAAATAAATGAAATAAAACAAGAAAGGAGATTCCGCTTCTTTTTTAATAAACAAAAACGAAAAAAAGAAGAAAAACGCTAGTAGTAGTAGTAGTAGTAATAGTAATAGTAGACTGCTCATCGTTCTATCTGACTTTTCACACGGCATATCGCTTATATGATTTATCGTGCTAGTATACGTAAATGGCGTGACGCCGATGTATTATATAGTTTCTCGAATTACACGGAAGACCGGAGAGTCGCGAGAGTCTCTTGCTACTTCGGAGCAAGTCTCAAGTAGTAGTCGACTACACCTTGCGTTGCTCCTTTCCTTTTTCGTGCCTATACTCCATGAAGTATTATGTTTCGAGAAGCCACCGTCTCCTCCTCTTCGCCCGGCTTCTTTGCATCCCCTTCGTACGCGTGGTAAACGCGCGAGCCTATAACGCGCAACACACAAGGCAATAACGCTTTTACGAGCTACGAAACATTTATTGCCGGTTATGACGCCACGCCGTTTTATCATCTCGCTTCTGCTTAATGCGGCCTCCTTAAGGCTGCTCACTACTCCTGCTTTTATAATGGTTTACGCCAACAAAGAATCCAAGCGTAATACTTGACCGATTTTTATCAACAACGACTTATTTCAAAGATGAACATCTAAACGAGGAGTCGGTTTACATTTGGAAGAAAACCATCTTTTCTTCCTGCGTAAATTATCGTCGAAGAAATAAGAAATGCGTTTCCTGACACGATTTGTTTTTGTTTCTTAAAGAAAATCAAGTTCCTTTGTAAAAAATTCTTGTTCGTAAAAAAGTCGACTACTCGTTTGAACATTTGTATTTAAAATAAAATCGTGTGCATCAAAATCGATCGGGGATTATGTTTGTATTCATTGTTGCCTCTTGAAATCTCTAATGAAAGGTCTTATTTGTTCGCACTTTGTTTCATTTAAATAAATGCTTCTAGCGTTCGATATAATCTATTAGACATATCACGTTATTAAAAATAGAATCTTGAGAAAATTTTCGCGATAAAATTTAAAGTGTCTCGGTTAAATTATAATTTTAAACCACCGAACGAATCTTATTGGAGAATATTATTTTTACTCTTTAATAATTTGATTTATGAACGAACACGTATAAATTTTATAAAGAAAATATTTTTAACCATTGGAAATATAATGTTATCGTGCAAAAATGTGAGATAAGAGTATAAGTAATAATTCGTGAAGAAAAATTTCGCGGAATTATCGATGGAAGTTGCCCACACGAGCGTTACACGCGCTTTTCATTGTGTATTTCGCGCACAGTTTAAAGAAGACTCGCGGCACGCGTGCCGGAATTAGCGTTTGAACGGCGTAGCAGCCGGCCTTCTTGTTGTTCATTCTACACGGTCGTCACTTTGAAAGGGCGTCCGTATCGTCGTTCGATTTCGGCCATCGTATGCTTTTAATGATCGATCGCCGTGTCCTAAAGATTCGTCGGTTCGATGAACAACCAGTATCAAAACTTTCGAAATTGTTCACAAAACCTTCGATTAAGAATAGAATTCAGTTCAATCGTATATATATTATTTATTTAGCTAGCATAGCGTAAATAGGCGTGAAAATTAAATTTGTTAATCCCGATCAATCTGTAAATAGAAATTACGCAAACGTGAAACGCTCAGAAATCTTTCATTTTGTGTATACACACACACACACACACATATATATATATATGCGCATGCGCATAAGCATATGTAAATCGAGTATGAAATATTACAATATATCCAAATCCGATAATTAATTGTGCAAGCATAGCTTAGGCGGGTTACACGAGATTTTCATTCAATGACGCCGCGGCTATCCAATCGCTATTTACTAATTATTAATAATATCAAAACAATGGCCACCATGGAACAAACATTATGAGAACAGTCCCGCGTATAATGCAACTATCTAAATTAACATCTTTTTTCACTATTATCTGTCCCGTATTTACACTTATCTCCGTATACGATCGATCTCGCGTATGCTCTCCTAGAACCTACAATTTTGTATAGATAATTTTTCACACATTACGGAAAATGCGGAGTGGAGGTGCAGTCTCGTAAAAAAAAAAAAAAAAAAAGACGGGAAAAAAGAAAAAAAATCGTGAATAGATATAGATCACTTTTCTCTTAATATAGATAACGATCGAACGATGAATTAAAATGAACGAGTCGAAGCCTAAAGTAAAATTATTTTACGATGTATGGGGAAGTCGAATTTTTAATGAACACTCATCTTAACTATACTCATTATTTTCATATCTCGTTGGATTATCTTGCCACTCAAACGATACCGGGTACCGTCGAATGAAAGTTCGAAAATTCGACAGCCCTCGAGGACAACGATGCGATATGCTCGTTGCAACGAGAAAGAGAAAGAGATAGAGATGGAGAGAGAATCGCGAGTAAAGCTGTCGAGCGAGCTCATATGCTCTACGCGCGCTCGTGTTTAATGAACAGGGCTAATCTCCCGATTCGAAATGCACTGCTAACAGCGTATACACACCGACTCGTTCATCGTTGCAAATTAATTTGACCAGCGCGAATTAAACCTCAAGTATAAAGCTGGATACACTGAGTTTGTGCGTGCACGCTCCCACCCGCCCGTTTGCACGTTCATATACCTACGTGTTGGACTATGGAAGCTCATTAATGAGTTCGAGGATTTAGGCTCGCCTATGCGTTTCGCTCGGGATCTGCCCTCGAACCACCCACCCCTTCTCCGCCCGCCCCCCCAATCCCTTTTCGTACACCGTTTGCACGAAACGGCCATCCCTTTTGGTTCGAGAACAGAGAGAAGATTGTGTACACGTAATCGTCTAGTTAAAAGGTGACATATATACAGTTAAAAAAAAATAGAAGAATAAAAAAAAAGAAACTGATTATCGTATCTCATTACTAGTTGGTTAAAAATTAAAAAGGAGTCCGACAATGAAGATAAAAAAAGAGAGAGGGAGAAAGAGAGAAAGAGAGAGAGAAAGAAAGAATTTAAAGAAATGATCTTTTTTCTTAGAAAAAGATTTTCTTTTTTATTCTTCATAAAAAGGGGTAGCACAAGACGATATCACAAATTCTACTTATATTTAATTAACTGTATTAAAGTCTGGCTTCGTCTTGGAAAGTTGTCTCGAAAAGAAAAATCTATAGGGAAGACTTATGATTTATTGCCTTGATATTCGGGTAGAATTAAGTAAATGATATACCTAAGCAAATTACGTGAGATTAAAATCGTTTAATAATCGATATCACGTTTCATATATGTTATCAGGCAAAGTGTCTTAAAGAGTGTTAGGTCGTACGAGAAGAGTAAAGATACACGTACACACAGGTAGAAAAAAGGAAAAAAAAAGGAAAAGGAAAAAAAAGAAAAATCGCTTCAACGAAAGAAAAACGATTTCGTTGGGGCGTATAACGGCCCTCGGTCCTGAAACATAACGAAATGCTAACAGCCAGTGTTCGTATATATCGTACCGTGTATTTAGCATATTGTCGCAACCACAATGGCAATTTGTGTGATATATATCTGCCCGTTAGAACGGGAAACGCTCAAATGTGGCGGAATTAACTGCTTGGATAGTCGAATGGTGGCGAGCATGTCGACGAATAAGGGAGTCGAAATAAGAAAGAAGAAAAGGGTAGTAGTTCGCGTAAACCCGTAGAAAATATGGGATCAATGGGGAATGAGAAAGGAATTTCTTGGAACGAATTATTTGGATCTTTCGTGATATACGATAAATATTCTAACTCTGTGACAAAATATCGCGATATAAGAAAGGCTCTTCTCGAGCGTGTGCTCGAATGGAGGATAGGATGGGGATGAAATCGTGGGGTGGACGGACTTGACGGACGACACCCTCAGGAGTACTAAGTCACGTCGCTATGCTAACTTTCCGGCTTCTCCTCTTTCCACAGGCCGATCCCTTACGCCACCGCATCCGGCCGATGAAATAATATCACTCCCCGATTGCCAGTCACGATCCATGTAGCGTGAAACACGATGGCCAATGCTATATCTAAGTAAGTTACATCAAATTTCCAAGATTTCTTTATTGTTTTTTCTCTTCCTTTTTCTTTTTCCTTTTCCTATTTTTTTTTTTGTTTTTTTAAGCGTAATCGCAAACACAATCCTACCATCACGATCGTTTTTTTTTTTTAGAAAGATCTCCAATGAAAATCACGTGGATTCGTGCGGTAAAAGTTTAATCCGTTAAATTGTCGAGAGGATTAACCGAAGGGTTATGGGTGCCTTAAACATCCGGCGAACGAGGTCGCTCGTAAGTCTCAATTATTTAGGAAAATTGTGGAAACCGCAAAGCCGAGTGAGTTTTTTTTCTTTTTTCCTTTCTTTTTTTGTGCTCGTGGGAAATAGCTCGGTCCTTTCCGACGAGTAGAAAATTACTTGTCTCTCTTCTTTCTCTTTCCCTTCTTTCCCCCTATCCCTTATCCTCAGTCCTTCTCCACCCTCTCTAACCTTCCCTTTCCTTTCTCTTCCTCTCGACGGCAGAACGGAGATACCTACATGTGGACAGGTAGACGAAACGGGTGAAGGCTACCTTTTTAAATCTCATTATTACAGCTCGCGAGCAATGCGAAAAATAAGCAGGGGTTAGATCCACCTACCGAGAAAAACCGTGTTGGAGATGGTGGAGTTGGAGGAGGAGAACTTAATCCGCCAGTTTAGCCATAAAACGACGATTGCTAGCGCACGCGCGTAAGTAAATTCTATGTTCACATACACAGATTTATATGGGATATACACGCACACAAATGGATAAAATAGCTAGATTTTCATTGTCTGGCAACGCGTCGGAGATTTCTTTTTAATGCGATAAGAAGAACAATACCGAGAGATCCGTTAATACGATAATTCCTGGTGTCGCGCCGTACTAATACTCCTCTGAAATTTAATAACTACGGCTTGCATTATATGCGAGGTCTCTTTTTTAATTTACCTATGATGCTCCAGACTTTTTTTCTTTCCTCTTTTTCTTCCTTTCTCTTTCTTTCTCTTTTTTCCTCTTGTTCTAGGGTTAGACGGCGTTAGCCAAATTTACGACGCTCCGTAATTTCACGTTCAAAAAAAATCGGACGATTATCAGGATTCTCTTTCGCTTTCGTTCCCACTCGATCTACCCCTAAAATTTATGTTCCTCTTTTTAATCTTCAGCTCCTAATAGAAAGAACGCATCAAATATCTGATCTAATGAGAAAAGTATTGAAACTTTCGAGTATCTTTTCTTTACCCTTGGTTTCCGAAAGAAGAAACATAAAAAAAAAAAACACAAGAAGAAAAAACAGAAAAAAAATATAAAACGAAATAATAAAAATATTTTGAGTGTATAGAGGAGAAAATCCGTATAAGACAAAGAGGAAGAAAGAAAAAAAGAAAAAAAGAAGAAGAAAACAAAGAAAACAGGGACTTTGGGTCCAGAGATTCTTCGTCGAGGAGCGCCGCCGAAAAAAAAAAAACAGAAAAGAGAAAATAAAAAATAAAAAAAAAAGAGAAAGAAAAAAAATGACTAGACATTTTAATAGAGCAGGTTTTCATCTATCGTTCCTATTCATCGGCAATTTCCGATTGGGTCTCCGTCCCTCTCGTTCACGCTCACGGGGAGGGATCGATCCGGTGTATTGTCTAGCTATACGAGCAGCACACACCGTTCGCTGGGCTGACTTTTCATCGTGACGGCCACACCTTGCGCCGTCGTCGTACGTCTCGTGTGGTGCCCGTCCGTTAAAAAGGAAAAGGAACCGTAATGGAGTAATGGCCGCCCGCCACTGTAGAGATTCAAGTTCCCTACCGAGTCTTCTTCTTTATTTTTTTTTTTCTCTTCGTTCGAGGATCGTGACGGCGACACTCGACGCTCGATCCTAGCTAGATACTTTCTTCCTTCCTTTTTTTCTTTTCATTCTTTCATTCTTTCATTTTTTCTTTCTTTCTTTCTTTCTTTCTTTCTTTCTTTCTTTCTTTCTCCTATTTCATTCGTAAATGAAGAGACACACGCGATCTTCGCAAGTCCTCAGGTTCTCTCTTTACATTTAGTCACACAGCTGATGGCTCTCTGACACGGGACATTGTTTCCGAGTAAATACCGTTTTAACGCTCGCCGATGACTATTTCGACGATACCTCGTGACTACGAACCCTTTTCGGGCTTTCATGCTCGTATTGCCAACGCCCAATAACCTTTCGAACACGTTCGACCTTCGCTTAGTATTAACGAAGGCGAACTACGATTATTCGCTAGGATAAGCGCGCCTTTTCTTTTTGTTTCCTTTTTTTTTTCTTTTCTTTTTTTTTTTCAAGACCTGCCACATTCGATTGGTATTTATCGGTTGTTGAATATCTCCTGTTACTGTTACGAGTAGCTTACTTCGATGAACTTTCGTGGTAGGTCAACGTACTCTACGATCGAAGGGCTGTCAATATCTCTCTTTTTTTTTTTGTTTAATCATTATCTTTATTTTTTTTTTCAATCAAACAATTATCAAGATTTTTATATTTATCCGTTAGAAATTCTCAGACAATGAAGTTTGAACGAAGATAATAATACCAACTAAGAAATGTTCGTATTAACAAAGAACTCGAGATTAATAAACGGTAACATCGATCTTTAAACAAACAGATAGTAGAGAAATAAAAAAGAAAGAGAAAAAACAAAATCAAAGTATATCGATTTCTTAACTCCGAGCCAACTTACACGTTATTATTATTCCATCAATAAGTAATACGTATATAGCGGCCTGTTTATCGCGCTCTTCTCGCAGTCTACATTATCCTTAGGAAGCGGACCAAGTGAGTTATGAACGTCTCGAAGGCGAGCCCGTCTTTCGTGCATTTCTCGAGAATAAGCGTGGCTACATACGTATGTACCTACAAGAATGTAAGAGAATGTAAGAGAGCTTACGAGTATGTATTAGTGTCTTTCAGGACCCAAAGGAAGAATATGAAGAAACAAGCGAGAGAACGATTGTGTGGGTGTGTGTATGAGAAAGAGAGAGAGAGAGAGAGAAAGAGACAGAAACATAACATGGGAAAGGCGGCAAAGAGGATGATCATTGTTGTAGTAGTGGTGCATCGCACCCCAGAGTATCTTCTTAGCGCAAAAGCATAACGTCCAACCCCGTTGGGCCCAGCTCGATGTGTGATATATCGGCTCGTAAAAATCCTACGGGGAATAAAATATCTTCGTAGGATCTCAGGCCGAAGGTCACAGTCGCCGAAAGGGGCCCCTTCTTCCAGTCTCCACTTCGCATTTACGATGGTGACCAGCTAACATGTACATACATACTCGCGCGAAAATATTCTTGTGTAGGTGCGAACATTGTTAACAAGTCCCGTATTTTATACACTCCTTGAGAAACAACGAGGCGCGCTCTCTGTTGGAGGGAAGAGGCCTGAACGGCAGGGGTGCTCCGTTTAAACGATATTTAAACGATTCGTTCGGGTCTACGATATTTTTGATTGAAGGATTTGAAATTTTGTTAAATCCAATCTGTAATACGATCACTTTTAATTCAGTTTACCATTTGGAGAATTCGAAATGAATAAAAGTTTCATTTATCAAAGGTATGCGATAATACAATGAAACGTTTCCAAAGTTCACTAAGTATACGTGTGTGTTTTCGTATGTCTCTGTGTAAATTTTTTAATAACTAAATTTTAATTAACTACGTTAATACATCCACGTGTGTATATATACACGTATATACATACATGGTCAGTTTATTGTACGAATTACATGGAAAGAAATGTTGATATCGTGGAAAAAATGATCTGTATTAATTGACTATTGGATAAAGCTCGAATTTAACGAAGATAAATATTACGTGAAAATTCGTTGATATCATTCGTATATCATTCGAAAAAGAACATTTGTGATAGGCAAACGAGAAAGAATGAGAACCGTTTGGCGGCTTTATATCCAAAGGCTGTTACTCGAGCTGCCATAATTTTAAGCATAAACACTGATTTGGCACGAGTACCGTGTCCGACGTCGCCCTATGCTCTTTTTACACATACCTTATGGAACAATGAAGTCTGTTTACCGTGATTAACTCTTGGCCGAACGAGAGCGAAAGGAAAACGCCGGCATTGGATCGATTTACACTTCAGGATGCTGAGAAAAAGAATATTCCATAAAGAATATTCCTCGAATGTGTTTTCTTCGTAACACGATGTTTAAAATAACAATCGAGTGTACGATAAACGAACGAAATCATTTTTGTGTCTCATCTATTTTCTTTCTCGTTCTTCTCTTTACTTTTTTCTCTAAAAAATAATTCCATCGAAAAATACTTAATGACTATAAATTCATCGCCAACAAATGTACGAATTTTTTTCTCAACGAAATAATATCGTACTTTCAGGACAAAACGAAATAAAAAAAAAGAGAGAGAAAGAGAGAAGGAAAAAAAAGAGAAGAAAAGATAGCGATCGAGACTCATCCGTCGAAATTCTGTCCAGTTCGAAAGGATAGGGTCGAAAGGATCCGCGGCACTTAGCGTGGATTCGCTTTATTCTGGCCAAGTGCTTCCGGATATTCCCCGCACGTGGTGGCCGGGGTCACGGGGTTACGGTAAGGAGCAAAAGGAGAAAGAGAGAGAAAGAGAGAGAGAGAAAGAGAAAGAGAGAGATAGATAGAGAGATAGACAGACAGATAGATAGATAGATATAGAAATGGTAGTAGGAGAGTGGCGGAAAGCTCTCGGTCCGTTCGTTTTCTCGTCGTTCTGCCTCATCCCAGGCAGCCACCATCGAAGAATGGGCTGGGGTGAAGGGTGGAAAAGGGTTTGGTGAACTCGGCAAAGGGGTAAGTGGAAAGTAGGAAAAGGAGGTGGACAAGAGGGAGAAATGGTGGGGTTGGAGAAAGAGGTGGAGGACGAAGAAGAGGAAGAGGAAGAGGAGGAGGAGGAGGAGGAGGAGGAGGAGGAGGAGGAGGAGGAGGACGGAAGAGGAGGAGGACGGAAGAGGACGAAGGAGATGGACGTGGAGGTAGAGTAGGAGGAGGTGAAGAGAGGGTCGAAAGGGGATCGCTGCCTTCTGCACACTGGCCCCAGCGGCGGCGTATTGATCCGGAGGCGGCGGCGGTCATCCGGCCGCTAATTAAATGCCAATCGCCGACCCTCCCCACCCACGTCGTCCGACCAAACCTCACCCCACCCTCGTCACCACTACCACCACCACCATCAGCACCACCACCATCATCTCCACTACTACTAGTACGAGCTCGTGTCTACGCTCAATTCACCCTCTACTTGCCGTGCACACACTGCTTTGCGAACCGCCCCCTTTGAACGCGTACATAGACACACAGACAAGGACAGAGACGATCGTCATATCCTGTAATATCGCTATATCCTCTAACCAACCCCTTTCTCTCTATCTTCATCTCTGTCTATCTCTCTCTCTGTCTCTTTCTCTCTCCGTATCATCCTGTGGCCACGCGCGTTGTTTCATCGTCCATCGTGGTATGTGCCATGGCTAACCTTTATTATGCTGACAGTCTACAAAAGAGAAAGGGAGAGAGGAAGTGTGGATGCTGATTTTCCTGTTACGAACATTCTCTCTTCTTTCTTTTATAAAAAATATAAATTTACTAACTTCCCTCTTTCTCTCTTTCTCTCTCTCTCTCTCTCTCTTTCTTTCTGTCTCCCTTTCTCTGTTTTTCTCTCTCTTTTTTCGAGCTCCTTTTAATAAGCTTATGTAGACGTATTTCCGTAGGTAACGTTTTATAACCGGCTCGTGAATTACACCTGCACACGCGACCTACCTAAGCCGGAGACACGCGACGTGTACTCTTTGATAAGTTAATAGAGGCACGCTTCTTCATGCTCAGATTATTATCTGAACGTACGACTATATATATATATATATATATATATATATATATATATATATATTCTTTTTTTTGGAGTAGTATAAAAATTCTTGTAATGTAGAGAATAGTATCTATACGATGGTGGAGAGATAGTAGTACCTAAGTATCGACGTGCTTAGCCAAACGGAATTTTCTTCGATCTCAAGTCACCCCCTTCGCGAAGGGCCAAAGAAAGGCCGGTTGATTGACTTCCCATGAGACTCCACTTTCGGAAAACCACAGCTGATCCCTTCTGGCTATCTTAGCTTCTCTCGCCACTCTTGAGCCCTGTTCGAATCTACCGAACTCCTACGAACGTGACCAGTTTATTTTCTTCCATGGTTCATTGTTACTATTACTGGAAATGTATCGATAAAATCTACCGCATAATAATTCACTTTATTATTATATTTTGGACAATTATTCACATATACGTTCTCGCGAAAAATATCGGTGTATATATATATATATATATATATATATATATATATATATATATATATATGTCCCTATAAAGAAAAAAGAAGAAAAAAGAATTCGATAGAAAAAAAAAGAAAAAAAAAAGAAGAGGAACTGGTCGATTTTGTAAAGCAAAAATCCATGCTTACGTTATTAAGTACATAACTACACGTTGGTAGTAAATCGGTACTTTCCAGGCAAACCGGCATTTTTCAGAACTGAACTCCCATTGGTGCTCGAGTAGCCCCTTCTTTATTCGAGGCGGTGTTAATTGGCGCGGAAGTAATTAAGAGATGGCCATCATCCCCGTACCCCGCGACTACCATCGATGTTCTCTTTCTCTCTTTCTGGTTGTGCAGAGAGATAGAGAGAGAGAAAGAGAGAAAACCCCCTTCTAGACCCACCAACCCCCTGGTTAACGAGCGAACGTTGCTCTGGGAGATGGCAGCGTCGTGATTAATAACAAGGTCCTCTCCAAACCTTGGCGCACAGCCTCGACGTCGAAAGGTTGTAGGTGAAATTCCTCTTACGCTTAGCCTCGCTCGTACCAACAAACGAGACCGTGTAAGAGTACACCATTAGTACATATTTACGTACATATGTAACATGTATATGTTTATTTATATATATATATACATGTATGAGGAAACGAGTAGTATGAGGAAGATCTTTTTTCTTTCACTCCTTTTTTTCACCTGAGAACGCTTGTTCCTGACATCCGTGGACCAACGAGTAATCTACTCATCGATCACCCTCCAGTTAACACGTCCGCACCTAGCCTTGAAAATCTTGCTCTTCAAAACATGATCTTCTCTCCTCTAAAAGTCTTCTTTTCTATCAGACAGATCAATGGAGTCAAAAGAGAAACTTTAGAAACGTTACATTGTGATTTCATTATAGCAAAGTATCATCGAGAAGAATATGCAAGTAAAATTAATTAATCCATTATTATATATTATAACAAGCAATACAAATCCCACTGGTCTCCATTTTCATCGAACATAATACACGTTCGAGATATCAGAATAGTCGACTGTTACAAATAATCGCTCTCTTTCTCTCTCTCTCTCTCTATCTCTCGCTTTCTCCTTTTCTTTTTCATACTCATGCTCGTCCGTAGAGTGTCTAGTTATAACGAATAATAACATATTAAAAGGTACGACGGGATAACGAGTTACGCGCAATTAATTTTGCTTTCAGGCCCTTCGCGTGAACGAGTAGTAAACTCTAGGGAGAAAAAACGCTTTAAATCCCCATTGTCCGGTTCTCTCTCTCTCTCTCTCTCTCTCTCTCTCTCTCTCTCTCTCCTGATTCTCTTTTTCTCTCTTTCTATCTTTCTCGCTTTAATCACCGGATCATTCGTCAGTGGCTGGAATCGAGGCTGCGGGAAAAATCGTGAAGACCCTTCGAGTAGGCTAGAGAAAAAGAGCGAGAGAGAACTCTGGTAAAAGAAGAAGAGGGAAAAGAGAGTCGAAAGGGGGATGGGAGTAAAAAAGGGAAAGAGACGGCATTTTCGAGCTATCAGTCTGCTCTTCAACGAGGCATATCAATCTCTTCGGCTATATATCCGTCTCGTCCTGGCATCGCTTGTGCTGCTTCGGATTATCACGGCGCGTCATTAGAGATCCGAGGAGGTCACACCTGGCGCCCCCAGCTACGGCCCTGACGTGGGTAGCTAAGGCTAATGGCGCGGCAGATGCGGATCATCCTCCATTCTTCCCAAATCTTCATAAATATCCCGCCAGATATTGGTATACGTACGCATTCATACAGCACACTTCTTTTATATATGTGTGTGTGTATATATATATATATATTTTACACGAATTTACATATACAAGTATTTCGTATATAATATCGACATATTCCACATATAATATATAGATATATAGATATATATATGTGTGTGTATATATATCTATATATGGCTGTATACAGAGGATCGAGCTTTTTCGAGTTGGCTCGATCCAAGATCTTATTTCCGATCGAAGCTGGACTGCCCCGAAGGGATACATTGTTTCCATCGAGCCACCTACGAGAGACCTCCAATTTTTATGATATATACAGCCGCAACGCGACGTTCCTGGAATAGAATTCATGATACCATCTCGACGACCTGTAACGGACCTTTTTACGAACGCCTTTACGTCGTGGACGATACGTCGTAACTTTCAAAGGAATTGGCTAGGGGCTACGTAGTTTTTGTTCTTTAGTTTCCTTTTTCTCTTTTCTCTTTTCTTTTCTTTTCATTTCTTTTTTTTTTATTAAGAAACACGAGCTTTACAAATCTTTAACTGTAGAGGAGAAGCAGTGACCTAATTGCCTGAGTACGTAAAAGACTCGTCGAGTTAACGGTATAATTCGAGCGGAGCTTATCGACTTAGAGCTTACAAAATGGCTCTGTTGTACGCGACGTAAGAAGTTTACCCTCGAGCGACTCCACCTCCTTTCTTCGATCGAAGTCACTTGCACGCAACAGGCAAGAAGGGTGCTCGCTTGTGTATAATTTCGAGAAGAAAATATTGTAGTCGCGAGGATCTAAGCTAGTTTTCTCGTAGGTGGTATCAATGTGTCACGCGAAAGTCGAGACGTCGAAATCATCGGCCATTTTCTTTTTCTTTTATTTTCTTTTTTATACTTTCTATCTCTACGATCCGATCTTTATAAAAAAGAAACAAAAAATAAATAAATAAAAGATAAAAAATCGATAAAACGAACGAATATGTATGATGATTTTCAAGGTTCGCGAACAACGATAGTCGAAGAAAAGAAAAAAGAAAACATCGAGATAAAAATATCTTACCCTTTGTGATTTCTAATGACGATCGTGTCGACTATCGTAGGATGTCATGAATCTCTTGGATACGTTCGTTCGTCTTTTGCATCTCGTTCTAAGGAGCACGACTACTCGAGGATCGATCGATCGTTAGGAGAACAGGAAAGAGCTCTCTTTCGCGCGATTACTCGTCTCGAATCGTTCGAGAATCCCTATGCACAGGCCCACCGTCGTTGAATATGTATATCAGGAAGTGCATTGCCCTTGGAGTCCTGCCAATAGATTAATAGCCACGGAATGATGCTCGAGATTTCGCTCGATATGTACTATAGTATATCGCATTACGGGAAATGACGTGACAAAATGTTAGTCGAATGACTTCGCGAACGCGAGCGTGCATGAGAGAGGGAGAGAAAGAGAGAAAGAAAGAAAGAAAGAAAGAAGGAAAGAAAGAAAGAAAGAAAGGACACATTCGAAGGGTCGAGGTCGGGAATGAGAAGAGACCGAAGAAAGGAGAGAGGGAAGGGGAATAAAGTGGTGGATCCCAAGGAGATCGCATAATCACTTCTTCTTTCTTCCATTCCCAGTGATCTCTTTAGGTATCCAGCACTCTGACTTTCTTTGTGAGTCGATCAGCGATGATCGAGAGAAGGAGAGAGAGATCGGTTGATCCTACTGGTCGGTAATGCAACGTCGTTGTGATCTTAATAACGTCGAAAATATATATATATATAAATGACTGGTAAAAAACTTCAAAAACTGCAATTTAATACTTGGGAATTCTTTTGGTTATTGTTAAAAATACGATATAAATCGATCTTAGCGAGTTTCCTTGCGTAATTCATGATGATACAATAGGTAACGGGTGGCGGGAGATATACTTAAGAATCATCGACGTGATATCAACGTCAACCTAAATATCTCGATAAAAAATGAGAAATACGAGAACCACGAACGGAGTCTATCGCGATATTGTCGATTTGACCCAATTTCGAGAAAGAACCAGTGCGGTTTTACGACGGCGTCAAGAGTACCGTTCCCTTTTCTTTTCTCTTTTGTTCGTTGGCCGTCGTCGATTCACCCTTACGAAGGCGGATGCTTACGAAGCAGACGTCAAAACATTCGTGAAATATGAGGGTGCGCCTCGCGGAAGATCGATTCCCTAGGACCCCTAGATGAAGAGAGTACACTCTTTCTCTCTCTCTCTCTCTCTTTCTCTCTCTCTCCTTCTCTCATTCGTTCTCTCCTCGAAAAGCGATGTGCTTCGCATTGTTAAAAGCCCGTTATAGATTATGCATTAAACGCGAAGTAGAATAGGAGAGATAGCGTAACAATGGATCGGCCACTTCTGCTTCCCTGGAGGACTACGTCGTACGTCATTCTTCGATCGTGCCATCATTATAACCTCAGAAATGTGACGTATCCTTCGTGATCGAGAAATATTACGCATATTTTTTTTCCTTCTTTCTTTCTCTCTTTCTTTTTCCTTCCCTTTTGACGTTTCAACCTTCGACGGTCGTCCTTTATGAACGGACGATCCTTGCTCGATTTTTCATCTTCTTCTTTTTCCAAAAAAAGAAAAGGAAAGGAAGAAAATGAAGGATAGAAAAAAAAATACGAAACTTACGACGTTCAAACGTCAAGAAAAAAAAACGAAAGAAATATAGTTTTTGCAAAAGGTCGCTTCACGCGTCTTCTATAACATCGGACTTTCGACCATGTCTAAGATTTAACCGACCTTAAAAGATACTACTTACTTTTTATTTCTTCTTTTTTTTTTTTTCTTTCTTCTTCTTCAAAATCAGACGATCATAGTCCACCCGTTAAAAGTCACGTTCTCTTAAACGACGTATCTCAAGCAGGCCTACTATTAAATTCGAACTCGGAATCCTTTAAAAGCACATTTTGTGAATCTTCCGATACGATACCTTGACTCTCCTCTCTTAATCTCGATTCCTCGATCCAGACAAACCGTGCTAACCGTTGAATGTCGATCGAATTACCGGCCATTTCGACGTCCTCGAGTGGACTGAGAGCAAAAATAATGCATGTAATCTGGCTCGCAAAACCGTTTGACCTCTCCTCTCTTTCTCTCTCTCTCTTTCTCTGTCGAATATAATGTCTAACCCTAGTATTATCCAAAATATCTTCCCGACGCGATACTAGGGAGATGGACGAGACAATGTGGCGTAGGAAAGGAAGAAAAAAGTGAAAAAGTGAAAAAGGTGAAAGGGAGATAAAGGGAGAAGAAAAAGGGGAGAGAGAGAAAGAGAAAGAGAGGGGGAGAGAAAGAGAGAGAGAGAGAGAAAGAAGGGTGGGACAGGGGATAAAAAGAAGAGGCACGCGATTACGAGGATTACGGGAAAGCCGACGTGACTCCATATGCGAGAGATATTACACGAACGTGTAATTTCATTATTACGGCTAATCTGTTGACATTAGAGAACAGTCGGCCAAATTGTTGGGTCTCCAAATCGGAGCAGACTTCGTTTGCCGCGTCGGCCATTATGTTAAACAGTTTAAACCATTCTAAACGACCGAAACGAGCACTACCCCGGTGAGGTTCTCTCGTTCTTTTCTCTACGACGACGATTATTTTAATCTTGTCTCTCCACATCCTAGATTCGGCGTTGTCTCGACAAAACCACCAATAGACCAACCCCGGTTCTTCTTTCCTCATTTGATCACGCGAAAAAAAGAAAAAGAAAAAATATATATATATTATAGTTTTATCTCGAACTTGACGAATGAGATACGTCGTCAAATAATTACCTTACTCGATATCTACCCTTAATAAATTATTACTTTGAAATTGAAGGATATTAAAAATAATTAAATCGTTTCTTATAAAAATGAATATCTCAATAATACTCTAATAATTAAGATATTATTTAGTTTCTTCGTTCGATCGATTCTTCGAAGAAAATATAAAAGACGTTTGAAGATGTTACACGCAATTTGCAAGGATACTCGATCGTTGAAATTGAGTAGGATCTATACGAAGAAGGATCGAAATCTTCTCTCTTTCTCTATCTTTTTCATAAGATTTTATTATCATCCTGACGACTCGTCGTTACGTCACTCTCTCGCGACGCGTCCATCCAGCCATTGTCATCGCCCTGGCGATTGTCGACAGTCATCCGGCACGATTGAGCGAGCGGCCGCGACCTTCGCGCAATTAAAACCTCTTGAAGTTTCATGCGTTACGCGCGACAATATCTATAGTATTGGTGGCTCGATGAATGCATTGTTAACGGGAAACGAAGTATTCGTGACTTTGACGCATCGAACTTGTCGCGAGCTCGCACAACTCGATCTATTCCAGTGGTTTTCAAACTTTTCTAAGCCTCTAGAAATATTTTTTTCTATATACATATCAAACCTACATGCAATAATAATAATGATATACGATATCCTGAATGTACATTTTCTTTCTTTTTCTTTTTTTTAGAAATTAAAATGCATCGTTTCTACTTTTTCTTTTCTTTTTCTTTCAATAACACACGATTATAACGTCGAACAAACTATAAGAGTACACTAAGATGTTTATTAAACAAATAAAAAAATATTGAATGATATTGATGGATTCGGGTTCTTTCAGCAAACATTCTGACTTGTAATACCTCTTAGATCAATATCACGGATCATTGAAAACCACTGATCTATTCCAACGATAGAAATAAGAGAAGAAAAATGAAAAGAATCGGGGTTGGACTCGAATGACGAAGAGGAGCACGAGAGTCTCTCCGAGCAGTGAAAATCTTTATTAATGAACCGTCACACTTACTCAGCCATTTACTCAGCGTTCGACGTTTCGCTTTGGATCCTTTTTTGCCGAGGAGCACGGTACGATAATTTTGACGCGATTACAGAATGCCGATGAATAATACGTTTAAAATCCTATTAACCTCCGTACGTAGATACACACACACACATATATATATACGCGAGTAACATCGTTTTCTTCCATCGCGAGCGTTGATAATCTTCTTAACTACGCGATTTATTTCGAGCGCCTTCTACGTTTTATTTCTTTTGCAAAGTGCACGTGGAGCAAAAAAAAAGAAAAGAGAGAAAGAAGAATAATAAGAAGGAGATGAAGACGAAGGAGCAGAAGAAACAGCGTTCCTTTCAACGATATAAACATTGTCGTGGTAATCTCTTCTGTAAGCCTTTGAAAGCGTTCATTAATTTTCCATTACCTTCGTCGTCTCTATTTTATGAACACTCCTCGTCCTCGTCCTCGTCGTCATCCCCCTCCTCCTCCTTCTTCTTCTCCTTCTTCTTCTCCTTTTTTCATCTCCTTCCTCTTCTTCAAACAATGACAAAAATGGCAGGCCAAGTGACGCGAATAAAATACACGCACGTCGAACGGAAGATACGAGTAAATTGAGGATAAGTAGATCGAGGAGGATGAAGGTGCGTGACGAGGTGCCTTTCTTCCTTTTTTTTTTTTTTTGAGGCTGACCGAGCTCCTCTCGATGAGTGTCACAAAAGAATACTCGGATCTTCTCCGGCGTATCGGTCTCTCTTTTCGCATTCGTCTTTCACGTTCGAGTCATTCGTCGAGCAGCACGACACTTCTTGTCGGCTGTCGCATCAAAAAAATAAAAGGAAGGATATCCCGAGAGTTCTTATATAAATGTATGTGCATGTGTGTGTGTGTGTGTGTGTGTATGCATACATATACAAACACGTAAAAAAACTTATAACTGTGTACGTGGTGTGTGTTTGTGTGTGCACGTGTAGGTATACGTGAGAAGGAAAAGACGCGAGATGAAACAACAATGAAAGGCATCAATGAGGGAACCGCGTGTCGGTGGAGGCACAAATTACAGGCGATTGCCGTTCCCTCCTCGAAACCATCCTCGTCGTTCGTCCTCGTCCTCCGAGGTGACAAGCATCCCGAGTATTTTTTCTCGATCGGCCCATCCAATGGCGTAGAGAAACTGCACCTTCTTCGATCGGTGTTAGCCCCGCGATTCGTTCGTCACGATCGTAATTATTTCTCGCATAAATCCGATAAATTCGTCTATTCTCTGATCCGTTTTTATAGATCTCTTTTTTTCTTTGCTTTCCAACCATTACGAACACATTCGACGTTCGATATTTGAACGAAAATGATTTAAACGACTTAACGTGAAACTACTAAAATATAACATTCGTTATAGCGCGATCGAGGTATTTATTTATTTGTTTATTTTTCCTTTCTCCTTCGAACGGACAAGCATTATTCATCGTTCATACATCTCCCGGAGTTCATAAAGTTATTAATGCAATCGTGGAAACTGTAGCTTTCCTACGCCTCTGCGAGCAAGGTGCGAGCCGCAAAAGAATAGACGGAATGAGGAGAGTGTGAAGTGTGAAGACGGTTAGGGACTCGTTAGCTCGAATGATAAGTCGGAGCAATTTCACAGCTTGAAGCGCCGACAAAACAGGAACTGGCAGATGCCTACGTCCGAGATCCACGTGAGAGCCTATTCTTTGGTAGTGAGCGATTCCGCGGGAGGGCTACTTAGAAGTTGAACGTTGATCGTTATGTCTACCCACTATGGTGATACTTAGATCGAGCGTGACTTAAGAAGAGCCGTGAATGCCATCGAAAATTTTATCAACTCCGTATAATTCCTAAATCTTGATATATCTTTTTCGGAGAATCAACAAAATATATATTATCTTTGATAAAAATCATTAAAATCGAGCGAGTAAATAGATATTTCGTCTAAATGCAATGATTCAATGCTCGGTTTAATTCGAAGATCGAACTTCGATGAAGTTCCCCCTGTATAACTGTACGTCTTAAGACCAGTGTTTTACTCTCCCAGAATAAAAATCCTAACTGACTGAGAGACCTAGCTGGGAACTTGAAGGAAAATAGAATCAGGGAGAAAGAGATAGAAAGTGGAGGAAAGATAGCGAGGCAGAGAGACAGAGAGACAGGGATACGGAGAGAAAGAGAGATAGAGATAGCTGGATAGAGAGAGAAAGACAGAGAGAGAGAGAGAGAGAGAACGGAATGGAGCAAAGTGCAGATCGTACTCGGCGTCCGGTTGCCAGGCAACGCGCTAATTAGCCCACCCAGCTCTTTGGAGTGGATACTCGACGGTACTTGATAACTTCTCTCTCTCTCTCTCTCTCTCTCTCTCTCTCTCTCTCTCTCTCTCTCTGTCTCGCTGTCTCGCACATAGACGATGACGACGATGACGACACGACGACGACGACGACGACGACGAGCACGACGACGACAACGACGAGTATTCGCTCTCTCGTTCAATTCACCCTTGGCTATCCGATCATTCAATGATAGTGACATCGTACTTGTACGATCATTAATAATTCCATGAAGAACGCGTACGATCCAATAATCGAATTCCGATTTTCTACTTTGATCATTGATCGAATAGAACCGTCGCTAGAACATGCAACGAGGAACTTTCGAAGTTCGTTATTACGATAGTCGTTGTTACGTAAAAATAGAATTAAAAGATTGAACTGTTACGAAATGTCCAACTATTCTTTTTCGATATTGGTCTATGCTTTTGTATGACAGAATAAAAAGATTACGTCGATGACGATGACGATCACGATCACGATCACGATCACGATGATAATAATGATGATGACGATATACGAAGATGACGATAATGACAAGGAATCAAAGGGTTCGTTGTCCACGTTAACTTTTCCCACGACGAAATATTCCAAGATGACACCTGTGCGAACGTTTTGGTACGTTTGGCATATCACGCACGTGTGATACATCGTTTCATTTCACGTATAATAAAAGCGTTAACGGATGCATACGGATTCCTCCTTCTTTGTACTCCTCTCGAAATTCGCCGAGAAAAATACCTATCATTTTTATGCCGTTTTACCTCTATCATTTGACTCACCTCAATTACGATCACTTTCTTATTGAATTTTGTTATAAATTTCATTACAGGGTGTCTCTCTTTATTAAGTAACCGAAATTATAATCTAAGAAATAATAACGGATTGTTTATCACTATTCCAATAACAAATTCAGAATAATAAGTTAATCAATTTTAGATTATCATTCAATCTTATCTCTTAATATTAATATCGTTTATTAAATTCATTAACGAAAACGACTGTTCCGTTAATTTATTTATTTTCTTTTTCTTTTTCTTTTTTATCGACAAATTATTTTAAATCATCTTTTTTACGCAGAACCAGGAGTACCTACATCCTGTCGATGCTTCTTTCAATGCAACCTTGCAATGTTTGAATTTACAAGAAGATGATGTAACGATGGAAAGAGAGAGAGAGAGAGAGAAAGAGAGAAAGTAACGGCGTAAAAAAAGTTGAGGTAATCAACGCGCGAGCTTGCCTTTTAACTGGGCCGCTTTTAGCGCGACAAATTATCCGAACGAGCGAAGAAGAAACCGCATTCGATCGGTCGTCACGGTTGAGCTGTCACGAGTTAATACGAGCTTGCCTCAATTTCGACGATAATTTTGAGGAAGTTTTCTTTCTCTTTCTCTCACTCACTCTCTCTCTCTCTCTCTCTCTCTCTCTCTCTTTCTCTCTCTAGCTTTCTCACTCTTTCAAGACGATACGATAAATCATTGAAACGTGCAGGTGGACGCGATAGCTTCGTGACAGGAATGATAAGCAAGGTGCAAGTTTTTCCTGAGCTAGCGTTACCTCTTCAAAAGACGTTATCTCGTTTAAGTACTTACGAATTATGCGTATCGGCTTAATGACGAGACGTTCGACGGCTTGTCCGATAAGTTGGAGAAGGAGTAAAGATCTTGAAAAAAATCGTTCACTGAGTGAAGAGACACGAGTGAATTATATGTATATTCCGATTATCGAAGAGAACATCGTAACATTAATTATCTTGCTCGCCGTACACGTTGTAAAGTAATTATACGATCAAGTTTATGAATCGATTTCTTATCTCTTTCTTTCTCTCTCTCTCTCTCTCTCTTCTCTCTGTTGATTACTCTTACGCGTAAACACAGCTTGTCAAAATCATTTGTCGATCTCCGGAAGGGGAAGAAAAAAATATATTTACAAACCATATATACACGTGTATATATACGCACACTACGTTTTCGTTGTTCCTTCCTTCACAATAATCTTGTAAAAAGGAAAAAGAAAAAAAAATGCGAAAGAAAGAAAAAAAATAAGTAAAATGCGATCAAATGTTTTAAAAGCTCTGAAACGGACGGTTTTGCGGTCGAGATAAACCAAAAAGATAAAGCAACAAAATATATTTTCTAAGAGAAGATTGAAGAATGGAAAGAGAAAGACAAAGAAAAAGAAAGAGAGAGAGAGAGAGAGAGAGAGAGAAGATGACAAAGAAAAGCCGTGGGATAGGGAAGATGCACCGAAGTAACGCTGCGAAGTGAATCGCACGGAAGATGAAGAGAGGATGAGAAGGATGAGGAAGAGAAGATGAAGAGACAAGAACGGAGAATATAGGAGGCAAAGGGAACGTCGGTTAAACCGGGTTAAAAGATCGCCCGAAGACAGACGTAGGAGAGCGAGCAGAAATGGTTCCCTCTGTCTATCTCTCTCGCACTCACCTTTAGACTCTCGCATCTCTGGTGGAACGTACAGGTGCGCCACGGAGGAGGCGGCCGCCAGCTCGTAAAGATGCAAATACTCTCAGGATGGACTCGTCAGCGCTCTGTCAAAGTGCGATTGCGAAAGGGAGCGGCGCGGTTCTTCCGCGAGCAGGCCCTTCGCGAAAGAATATTGTGTTGCGGTCGGAAGATAAACAATGGCTGTGGCCCTCCATCGAGTTCTCGAGTTCTCTGCTTCTTTCTCTTTCTCTCTCTCTCTCTCTCTCTCTCTCTCTCTCTCTCTCTCTCTTCTCGTCTTCTCTTTACCCCTCCGGCTCGCATTTTCTGTTTGTTCGACAAATAAAACCTCACGGAAGGGTGCTCGTCTTTCTCTCTCTGTCTCTCTCTCTCTCTCTCTCTCACTCTTTCTCTTTCTTGCCTTCCTCTTCGATAAATCGTTCCGTCCTTCTTCTTTGCCACGAAGAATAAGAAGATGCACCCTTTGACTCGAACACATACTCCGAGCACATAAGAAGAGAAGATAGTCTTCCTTCCTCGTCTCATCTTAAAGGGTATAAGCTCGTGCGACCAACGCTTTATATCTATCCTTGTCACGGTACGATAGAGAAGGCAGAATCACTGGCTTAATACGATGCTCTTCCTAGGCGCAAGACCCGAATGCCTTGGATTTATTTAGGATTTGCAGGGTAAATATAACACCTAGTTCGAACGGTCGAGCTACAAGCTCGGGAAGCTTCGGACCTCCCTACGTAGATAAATAAATAATCGACGATTTTTCGTCTCTTTCTCTCTAGCTCTTTCTCAATGAGAACGATGAGGACGATCGAGGATGAACGCGTTGGATAACATCCTACTCGACCTTACTCTTCTCTACACACATCTTTCTCTATCTATCTCTCTCTCTCTCTCTCTCTCTCCCCTCTCCCCTCTCCCACTCTCTTTTTCTCTCACGGCATTCTCGTAATCCCGGGTCAACGAGGATTGTTGTTTTAAGGGCGTGAAACATGACAGGTGCACAATGCCACGGTGATGTTGCAGGTGCGAATAGCGGGGCTAACGATGGCACCGTGAAAGTCAGAAATCCTCGACGTCGTCGGTCGCACTACGTCCCAGTCCGTGTAACACGAGACAATTTGTGGATCTTTGTGGAACGAAGATCCTTTGAAAAGCGCCGATTCATCGACGATATAACCATCGCGCCGAAAGGACCGACCTACCTACGCTTTTCCCTTTATTTTCCGTTTTCTTCCCCTTTCAACGTTAAATACGATTATGGGAAATAGGAAAATCTCTAGTTTTTCCTCAATATTTTTCTTCTCCTTCTTTTTTTTTCTGTTAGTCCTTTCGTTCGTTCGCTCGCTCGTTCGTTCGTTCGTTTTTCGTTTGTTACAAGTTATACGATCATTAAGTTGAAACTTGATGTCTAAAATATCAAGTGTCTGCATTTAATTACGTCTCAAGTTGGTTCGCACGATCGAACAATTAGATTTTATTATTCCATCCCTCCTATACATGTGTTACAACGGAATGATCGATTCACCACGCGCGTGAGTCCGATTTTATTTTTTATCTCATTAACAACGAATCCACTTTTAAATGTCGTCTCCAACAAGAAGAACGAGAAGAGGAAGGACTGCTGTGATGGAGCTATAGAGAAAGCACGGTGGACCAGTGGTTTATGAAGTCGATCCCTTATGGGGTACAATGTCGTGCACACGTACGCTCTATCTCTCTCTTTTGCGTGCCCGAGCGGGCGCGCGCGCGCGCGCGCAAACGCGAACGCCGCGGCAATGATAATTAATCAACCTCAACGCCGCAGTGGCGCCCTCAGCTGCGCAGCCGGAGAGCGTAATAATCTCTCGCGAGCTGTGTGGTCCATCCTTGTCCTTCGTCCTCTCTTCTCGTGTCCCGCTACGGAACAGTTCTTTGAACGCGATCGCACGCGGTCATTGCCTGTGCGTAGCCCCCATTCCTCCGATAGCAAACTCGTCTCTTTTCCTTCTCGAGATTTGTATCTAAATATTCGTTTTATTCTTTCGTTTTTCTCTCTTGTTCTGTTTCTCTCTTTTTTTATTTCTCTGTTCTTATCCATCTTTCTCTTTTTTATTTATTTCTCAACGCTCGATAACTGGAGAGTATCAATTTTATCGCAAAAATATTTTAACGACGCATGGCAATTTCAAGCGTGAATTATAAATTTCGCAGTACCGAAGAAAGACGGTAGAAATAATGTTTTATAAAATCGTTTGTGAACTTCGTCAAAATCATTACAATTATTCGTTTAAATGCGACGATGGAAAATGATAGATGAAAGTAAGTAGGACAAGAAATTCGTTGTTACTGCTGATTCGAGCGATGATGATTGAGTTAGAATTAAATAAATAAGAGTAAATATATAGGACGTTATATCGATTAATAGAAAGTTCGTAAACGAAATTATTGAATATCGTATGTACGATGAATTTGAAGATGGAATTATTCGAGTGCTCGATTAGACGAAAGGAAAAAACGAAGGAAAGAAAAAGAAAGAGGAAAGAAAAAATATAAATCGGAAAATTCTGGTTGAAATGCGAACGTTATCTCACTTAATTAGAATTAACAGAGAAACCGGATTCGTAATCGACTTTTCGCGCGGGCCGCGAGAAGAAAGGAGGCGAGCGTGCCGTTGATAATTTGTCGATTAAGATAAAATTGAGTAATCGAGGCGTGCGTGAACGGAATGTGGAGCGCGGAATCAAAAGAGTAGAAAGAGGTGGAGAAGGAGGAAGAGAAGGAAGAAGAAGACGAGAAGAACGAGGAGAAGGAGAAGGAAGGAAGGAAAGCTAAAGCGGCATTTTGACTAAATGGAAGGAGTAAAAGGAGGAGAGGGGAGCGATAGAGAGAGAGAGAGAGAGAGAGGAGAGAAGCAGGCTGGACTCTTTCGAGGTAGAATATAATTGGGTCAACGACGATGCCTCGACGCGGCTCGTCTTTGCGTCGCATTAATTTGCAAAAAGAGGGACCTTCGCAAAATTGGGCCCGTCCCACTCTTAGTGCCCGTAAAGTAAATCGCATTTCATCGGTTCTTCCCTCTTATTCTTCCTCTTTTTCTCTCTCTCTTTCCCTCTTTCTCTTTCTTCCTGCTTCTTTTCCTTGTAGTAAAGCAATGCTTGTTGTACTGTAACATAGTATTGGTAGCAGACGGAAGGCCGTAATTGGTATTAAACGATCGACGAACGAATCGGACGATCGAACGCTTGCTTTGCTCGATAAATTTCCATTTTTACGTTTATACGGATAACAACGATGGTGGACAACCGGTGCGATTGTACTGCTGACTCGCGAGTCATCGAAGGAATTCAATTTGCTCGATCGAGAAAGGAAAGGTACTGTACGGAGAAAATAGAGGCATGGCTGATCTCTGCAGGTGAAGAGAAAACAGATAGAAAGAAAAAAATAGAAAGAGAGGGAGAGAGAGAAAGAGAGAGGGGGAAAGAGCGTAAAATTCCACGTACAACTAATTACTGGCGCAGCGTGATTGCATGTGGACACACTGACGTGTCATCGCCATTAATCGTGAGATAATTAATAGACGATCGTCGCTAATTGCGCGATCGGATCTCGGAACCCTTAATGAGGCGTGACGATGAGAGATTCTATTTGTGACGTGTTCTCCTTCTCTCTCTCTCTCTCTCTTTTTTTTCTTTTTTTTCTTTTTCTCTTTTGGAGGGGTATGAAAGTAACGTGTAACAAAGAACGATGCGTTAAAAAAGTATATATTCGTCGTGTTAAAAATCGTATCGTAATGATTTTTCCTCGACTTTAAATATGCAAGAAAGTAACACGCTTGACCCATTTAATTCAAGACTATTCGTTTTAACTCTCTTATTTGTTGAAACGTTTATAATGCTGAAGTCGCTAAGATGCTCGAAACAATTTCCACGATAAATGTCAACGAAACGAGCCAATGAGTTATTACCGACGAAATAACGTGATAAAATTATAACTATCTAACGCAAAGGAGACGCAGAAAATTTCTGTTTACCGAATATTCAAATTCACTAAATCGATGATTAACGAATCAGTGTCGGGGAAGGAAAAAAGTGAGTAATTTATTTCTGAAAATGGCCGTGTCCATCGAAATTACATAGTTTGGATAATCGAGTTACCGTAGTGCCTTGTAATTTCCATACAAATTTTTTTAAGAGACTACGTGAACGCGCACACGCAAACGGATGCACACAAACATAGGTAACTACCTTCTACCTACCTATCTATCTACCTACACAGATTTTAGAGAGACGCGACAGGTCGTAGAATCGTCAACGGATCGGATCCGATTGTCACGATGGCGAGAATTTGCATCGATGTAAAAGCCTCTCCTTTCACGCCTTATACGCGAGAATGACAGGCTCGTAATCCGTGTCCACCCACACTACCATAGTCCTCCGCTTCATTCTCCTCCTTTTCTTCCTCCTCCTCGTCTTCCTTCTCCTTCTCTTTCCTACTCTTTACTCCACCTCTTCCTCTCAACCCCGAGCGTTCATTCTTTTTTTTCTTTCTTTCTCTCTCTCTCTCTCTCTCTCTCTCTCTCTCTCTCTCTCTCTGTCTGTCTTTCTCTTTTTCTCTCTCTCCGTCTCGTTGCTCCTCCCGTCATTTATCGCGGCTCGCATCGCCTCGTCTACCCGGCGGCCTCGAAGCGACGTTCCTTTTCGAAAATCTTTCGTAGATGTACAAGATACTGTATTGTTGTACCGAACCTGAATATTACTCTCATGCAATTTAACGAATTAAATAAGAAACGATATATTATTTGTCGAATTATATTCAATTATTAGAAAAGATTGTTCGTAATAGCCTTAGATATTCACCCGTATGATACAAAAATAATAATTTAAATACGATATGTAAATATCTATGAAACTTGTATTTCACATAACGTTATCTCCCATTGCAATAAATATCATGCATTAAATATACATATATACACAGTATTACGATAATTAGAAACAATCGAGAAAAATTATTAATATCGTTCACAAACTCTTCTAAACTTATAAAGAGCACTCGTTAGCATTGCTACGGAATCAGAACGTGTTTTTCGATATTTCTTATAGATAAGATCGGAAAGGACGATGGCCGTATATGCGTTAGAAGCATACATATATATATATATATGTACATATATACATACACACACACACATTTATATATATATACGATGAGCTTCTTATCGATAACGTGACCAAACGTAATGCTCGCACACACATCGCTAACGCGGCCGGTTCGTATTATCTGAAATGCACAGCTGCCGTGCTCCCACACGGGTCCTCCGGTATAAAAACAAAAGTCCGAAGCGCGATACTGTTCGCGTGATCACACACGTGTGGCATGTTAATACACAATAAGAAATTAAGAACCGTTCCGTGGCTCGAACCACCGGTGCATTTAATGCACCGTACTTTAAAATCGCGGCCGCCATCGCGGTGCGTCCCAGGACCGGCATAAAACTGTTCGAAACTTGTTTTTAGGAGTATTCTCCCTTCTCTCGGTTTACCTACCACTCGTTTGTACGATGAAAAATGATACGGACGGATAATTCGGCCTAATTTAGTCTCCTTTGTTATTTATACAATCCTTTATTATCTCGAACTTTATCATCGAGAAAGCCGAAACGCGTTCCTTCGATATAAACTTTTCAAGAGAAAACACGACGACACTGTTTAAAATCATCGACTTCTTCGATAAATTATGATTGGTATTCGATATCTCTTCTTTCTTTTTTCTTTGTTTTTTATTTCGTTTCCTCGTACGTCGAGGATGATCGTGCGTCTGAAAATTATAATTGATCGAACGTAAAACTAGGAACTAGATGTATAAGATTTAACAGAAGTCGTAATAAATTTGTATAAATTATAATTGACGATCGATAATTCAATGAACGCTAAGAATGATACGTGAACATTCGAAAAGAATCCTAGTCGTATCCTAGTCGTGATAATAAATATCTCGAAATGACAAAATCCAAGAACAAATTCGTGTTTTTTGAAAAGAAATAACGCCTTAGAAGTTTGTCGGTCGGCTAGACAGAACGGAGAAAACTTTGGTACTGGACAAACAGAAATTCGTTTAGCAGGTCAGTGCTGCTACCGGTGAGGACAAACAATCCGAACGGACTTTCGGTAATAACAATGAAATATTTTTTGAGCGGCGTTTCAGTTATTTCTTTTACTAGGGGATAGCTAGTCGAAAAGAAAAGAAAAGGGATAGGATGATATAGGTAGATAGAAAGGGAATAGAAAAAGAAAGGAAGAAAAGAAATAGAAGAAAAATGTAAAAGAAAAAAAAAAGGTAGAATCGAATTTCGTGGTGGCCGAAAAAGGCATAAAGCCCAGGAGCTTGGACCACGTTAACGACTGTTCAGGTGCTAATTGCACCGGCGACGACGATTCGGGGACAACCGAGCTAAATACTTTAGTAAATAATACCTTCCTGAGCTAGCAACGTCGGATTCACAAAGAAAAAATTCATCCTTCTCTTCTCTTCTCTTTTCTTCTCTTTCATGGCCGTCACGACCAATGAGATTTTTCTTTCTCCACATAACCAACGATCTATTTCTTTTTCCTGATATTTCAAACCAAATCGAAAACTAACTGTTATACCATTTTAATCGCGAGATTAAGATTAGGAAACCCGTTTAATGTTATCTCGTTGATTACCCTAGGAAGTAACATTAAAACCTACATAACATTTTCCTTTTTGAAATTAAACGCTCCTAACGAGTAAGATAAGATAATATCCAGAGATCGAACGACTCGAAATTCCAACGTATAGATACAATTCCAACGAAACGAAGCGAATAATATTACGAGTTCTTTATTCCTTTCATTATCATATATCGTATATATCACTACTGAAAGACAATATGAAAACAATATATAGCTACTACTGAAAGGCAACATGAAAATAAAAATTTGATGATATAAAACTTCGTCGAAGTACTCCGTAATATAGGTATCACTTAAAAGACAGACAACAAAAAATTCACAATCCATAAAGTCCAAAATTAATGATTACATTGTTTGTTATCTTTTATACTGTAGTCTACTCCAAGAGAAGAAGAAGAAGAGGAAGAAAAAAGAAAGAAAACATTCCTTCAGCAATTGCTTTTCAGAATTTCTTCTAATCTTTTGCGATGTAAGCTGGTAGTTGAGAGAAAGAAAAAGAAAAAGAAAAAGAAAAAGAGTGAGTAAGAGAGAGAGAGAGAGAGAGAGAGAGAGAGAGAGGGGTAGGATGAAGTTGGAGGGTGAAACGAGGTTGCAGCGAAGCTACAAACGACAAAAGGAATCATCCAGCACCGACATGAATATTCACAACGAGTTTTGCATTTATTAAAACAACACAGGGAAACCCCTTTATTCATGGTGCGCTCGCATAATTACAAAGTCTATCTGGATACATCTCTATTTTTACGGTAACGCGCGGATGCTTCTGGAACTTTGCTACGTCGTCGGTGACTCTCCCTCTTTCGAAACGATAAATCATTTCACTCGTCGTCTTGCTCCTCTTGTCGTTATTCGTAAGGAAAAAAAAAGAAAAGTATAAAAAAATAAATTTTTTTTTTAATCTTTTAAAATCAAGATCGCATGTTCGCGGTTGTGATCAACTAAAAAAAAAAAAGAAAACATCGAAACCATGATTTTCGTTTCCACTAAACGAATTACTATACGCATTACATATTGCATTACCTATTTTAACATTGAAGTATATTTGAAAAAAAGAAAGCAACAAATTAAAATTTTATTCGAACGTGTACCTACTGGAAATAAAAAAAAAAGAAAAAAAGAAAAGAACTTCTGGTCGATGATGACTCCGACGACAGCGTGAGACCCGAGGATTATCGATTCTTCGTATCTTCATCAAAGATTCTCCTCGTTATAAGAAAAACGTTTGCTTTTCTATGGCGAGTAAATTGTAAAATATGTATCGCGTGTGTATGGGGTGATGGCGCAGAAAGAGGAGAGCTTTTTCTATCTCTTTCTCTCTCTCTTTCTATCTCTACCTCTATCTCTCTCTTTCTCTTCCTATCGAATGAAAAAAATGAAGCCACTCGCCGTTTTACAGTCGATGCAAAAACGGGACTTAAGAAATGATAATGTACGTTGCAGCTGGTGCATAGACCCGTAATCCTTACCTGTGCGACACACCTATCTAATATACTACATACATACATGTATACGAAGGTATACACACATCTAATGCTAAGGCATTTACACATTTACGTACGCCAATCGAGCTCGGCTCGTTATCTTGTGACTCAGAGATCAGAAACGGCGATACTAATCTTGATATTTATTTTATTTCTCTTTCTCGCTCTCTCTCTCTCTCTCTCTCTCTCTCTCTCTCTCTCTCTCTCTCTCTCTCTCTCTCTCTCTCTCTCTCTCTGTCTTTCTTCCTCTCTGTTTTCTTGGAGAGAACTAAGGTAACGGAGTGAGTGCACACGCGTTGAATATCGATTCCAGATAAATGCTAAAAAATATCAAACTGCTCGATTTACTTTACGTATTACACATTTTACTCTGCGACGAAGAGAAGCCGAAGCTTCTCTTTCACGAGAATATAAAAGAAAGAAAAGGAAATACAGAGAGAGAGTTGCCTTACGTTTTCTCGATATTTACATCCATCAAATGATTTATACATCGTATTCGGAAAGTCAGGGACGTAATTGAAATTAACCTCGCGTATCATCGATAGTCTTGTCGAAAATTTACAAAAAAAAAAGAAAGAAAAGAATAAGACTTTCGAAAGTTTCCATCCTTCGATTAAAAAAATCTTTATCGAATTTTCATTAAATATCTTACGAATACGATCTCACTTAACTTTTATTTTTAAGACGTTATGAGAGTCGGAAAAAAAAGGAAAAGAAAAAAAGGTGGATGGTAAAATAAAAATATATAATAATAAAAATAAATAAAAAGATATAAGCGTACGGATAATAATCATGAAAAGTCGAAAAGAAGAAACGTGAAAGGACCAAAAACTTTCTGAAACACTTTGTACCGTTATAACGATCGAAAATTATCTCGAAACAAATTAGACTCGATTCGCTCGTTACAGGATGAAAACGTTTAAGCGTGCGCCTGCCGTCGTATCCGTCAGGATACTCAAGGAGAACTCGCTGGAAGTCGCGATCCCGCGTTCAGTAAATCCGGTAACTGTCGTAAAACGTTTTCAAAGACTTACCGAGTAACGACCACCAAAGGATCCTTTTTTTTCAAAGAGTCGGTTTAAAGTCTGTTGATTTAGCATAACTCGTTTCCAATATCATCATCCTGTTACCTCGTTACATTCACTTTCATTTTGCGAGATTAAATATAAATTTTCTATAGAAATTTCATTTCTCAAACAGGTAGTATCGATCAATGACAATAACGTGTCAATAATTATGACACAGTAGATTGAGTAAAGAGAAAAAAAAATTCCGAATAAATTCGGCTCATCATTTATTTTATGTCGATGTACCATGATAACGTAGAATGATAAAAAGTATATATAAAGGTAATTATAAAAATATCTTAAGCCCATGATTTATAAGATAAATAAATGTAAAAATAAATATATATATATATTCTTTTTAACTTAGACTACGTTTATAATTAATAGCTCAATTGGCCCGATTATTCGTTAATGTCTTTTACCGTGTATCTCTGGGTAAATATAGAATCGATCGTGCAAGCAACGAATATCTCGATAGGAACTCGGTACGAGCCGTAAGAACGTTATTACGTCTGCTTCCTCTATCTTCGATATGCATTCCAAGCGAAATCGAGGGAAGAAGAACGGAGGCGTTCCAGTTATTACGAAGGCGACTTCAACTCGATATTCCGTGATGCTCGCGTGGTCTGTTCCGTGAGAACGTTTGCACCGTCGTCGATCTGTGCGACCGTTCTTGAAGAACACCAGAAAACCGTGGAGTCGGTAACCTGGCCAGGCAGCAGGTAGCAGTCTCGACTTGGTAAGGAACCAATGACGGGCAATGCCGATGCGGTAATTACCAGGGAGCAAGAGGAGTCGTGCGAGCAACTTGGACCTTGCAAGATAGATAAAGAGAGAAAAAAGAGAGAGAGGGAGAGAGAGAGAGAGATCCTCTCTCGTCGAGCAATCCAGGTGCTCGAGTGCACCTAATTACGAGCAAGAACACTAAACTGCAATTAACAAGCCTCCCCGGCCACGCCATTTTATCTTATTGCCTCTCCTCTTCGTCCTCTTCTTCCTCTTCTTTTTCATCGCTAGAGTAGGTCCCGAGCTCGGACGTGCTGACCTCGCCAAGGATGGATCCTGTCTCGAACAGGAAATCGGCTATCCATCGAGAATCTCAACGATCAATGGATTCCTATCCTAATAGCTTCTATTATCTCCTTCAATTTTCTTATTTTTCTTTTATTTTTTATTATTCCTTTTATATCTTTATTTATTTCTTGTTTCTTTTTAAAGGGTGGTAAGTTTTTTATCAATTGCAATTCTTTTGTTTCTTCTTTTTAATTTATTCTTTGAGGGGGGACGATTGTGCGAATGAAAATGATTTTCGTTCGGTAGATCGAAAGTAAAAGGTAAGGACGTGATATTTCGGTCGTTGTTTCGAACGAGTGAAAGGTGAAAAATAATAAAATGCAATCGAAGGGGGTTGGGATAGTGGGGGATCGGGCCAAGTGCGAAGTCACGTATTTAAACATCTTATTCTATCGAGGCAGTGAAGTAAGGTAAAACCACATTAATTTCCACCCACGGTGCAAGGAGCGAGTGTGACCTAAGGTCGGCCACGCAATAGAGAGCTCATTAGAATCATACTGGTACCGTTCCTCCGTTTGTTCCGTGGACAACCGGATTGTAATTTCACGATCCTTTCTCCATAGTTCTTTGCCTTTACTTGCGACCCGTATCGTGAACCTCCCTGCATCCGCATTTCGAAGTGCATCGAAGAAGAAATTCGAGAATCATTTCCTTATCAATTCCATAGTCATTCGTTGAAATTTTCTCAAGTAAATTTTTTTTCTTCTTCTTTCTTTTTCTTTTTATGACCTTACCTAAAACCATGTTGATAATTTCGACTAACTTGCAGAACATCGTCACGAATATTTTATATATATATAAAAGTGTAATACCTAATATTATCAGTTTAGTACCCAAGTAAAAATATTAAAAATTCGTCCTCCAAACTTGATCAGCCAAATAGATAAGTACTTAAACGGAAATTCAAAGCTCGAAGCATCTCGAAACGCGGAATATCACGATCGTTATCAACTTCTGCTGACGAGCCGATGCAGTCGACGCTGACATTAAATGAATTCGAAGCTAATGGTTCACGCAAGAAGTGTCAGGTAGAAGAGATGAGAAGGGAGGATCTATCGATCGATCGATCGATCGATCGATTCAGAACGAAACGAAAGGAAAGTGGCAAGTATCTTCTTGCCAGTATCCTTTACTTTTTCACTTTTTCACATAGAGTAGTAACCAAGTGGCAAGATAATCGTATAGACCAGCCGTTTTCAGAAGGTAAATACGAAGTAAGAAGGAGAGGTGTAAAGTATTAATTATCGGCCATCGTGCTACTTCCTCGAGCAATGTGTTCTTTTTTATTTTTTCAAGGGCCACTGGATCGTAATAATCTTTCCACAGTGAGAGATTCTCAATGTGTACAGGCAGGTTTCGGTCGTTACACGATAATCACGATAGCAAAGACGACGCGTGTCCCATCGAAATATCTATCTCTTTCTCTCTCTTTCACTTACGTATCTACTACTCGTAAAAAGAGAAAATGAAAGACAGAGAGAGAGACAGAGAAAGACAGAGAGAGAGAGAGAAGAAATACCGGTCAGCAATCCGTTCTAAAATGACTCGTGAAACGATTACGCGACTACACCGTCGTCGTTAGGACAATACGAACGGGAGTCCATCGGCTTAATCTTCCTATCCAACGCTGACTAATGTCCTCTGGCACTCGTAATATCGTGTCACGTGGTTGCCGTTTCTGTCCCTCGTAGAATTCGTGAACGGCGAGTCTCTCGAATGGACCAGACAGACAGTCGAGATGATTCAAGTCGAGAAGAGATTGTTAATCAACGCTGTCGCCTTAACCGTAACCAATCGCGAGTATACGTGCTTGGCCGAGGGAATTATTACGAGTGTATTCGACGCAACCTCTGTCATTTGGTTAAAGCACGTTATATGTCATTGTAAAATACACTTCGTCCATGATCATAACTTTAAAGTCTTGGTATATCAATACATTTGATATGAAAATAGTTAATTCATTATTTATGTGCATCGCGAGGATATATACAAACGTTAAAAACTACATTTTCTTTTCCTTTTTTTTTTTAAGTTAAACAAATCTTAATCGTATTCTTTTCTCATCTAATTTTAATCTAATGTTAATTTTTCCGACGAATTTACTTTCTTCTCTAATCGATTTATCCGATATTTTATTAATTTTATGCACGAATAAAATAAGGAAGTGATCTTTAATATACGATATTGTATATTTCCTATTAATTGACAACTGTCCGATGACAAATTAACGTGATATCTACATACTGTAATTTGTATAACGCAAGAATTCTCATCTTAAATTTTGAGCGACATTTATTTAATGTCAACAAAATTCGCGACGTTCACAGACAGGTAAAAAAGAAAAAAGGGCACCGGCCGGTTGCAATTTAGCGTGCGGCGCCATCGCTCTTCGCGTCCCTTCGACGAACGGGACGGAGTCTAATTGCGTCGAGCGAGATGCGAAAGGGTGAGTGGAGAGGGGAGAAGAGAGGGTTGAGAAAAAATTCGACGTCGCTCGTTAAGCGTCTTCCTCGCCACCATCGTTTCTCCCGTGTCCTGAGGCTATCGAAATCAGCATGGTATGTCAAAATCTTTCTCACGCTTTTCATGGAATTCAAATTTTTAACGAGAAATTAATAAGAGACATTCTGTTCTATGTGTTAACGTTTATCAATACGTTAAAGTATGAAAGCAGGTTAAACAGATCAATTATCATCGCCATAACCGATGAAAAGTAATTAAATATATCGATGCGTATATTAATCGAGATTATTATTTATATTATAATACACAGATATTTCAATAAACCCGATATTCATCAAGTTTGTAATTATTATATATATAAAACAATAATAAAAAGAAGTTCGTTCCACGAACATTGCAGGTGCTATCAAAAGCACAATGAATATATTCTAAACAATCCAATTGTTATACAACACATATATAAAGTATTTAGCGTATGGCTACAAAAATGTATATATACATAATTAATTATCGCAGGATTTGACTTCAAGCATCTACCTATTCGAAATCTTACAAATATTTCTAATCTCCAGAGCAACTATTATTTTCGCACGAGACACGCACGTCACACGTTAGGTAACGTTACGCATAAATCCAATAGCTATATATATATATATATATACACACATATATACTTTCTCGAGTCTCGAGTCTCATACAATGGAAGAAAAATCATTTTTCTCAATGATTCACGTCGATCCCACGATCGAGCTTTCGAAAAGGTCGGTCCTATGTACGATGTTGGCTCCTTCGAAGCAGATCTATCCGGAACACGAATAACCAAGGAATAGAGTGGAACCACGCCCAATGTATTCTCTCTCTCTTTCTCTCTTTGTCTCTCTCTCGAATACACCTGCACCCGCGAAGCTCGTTATAAAGGCGCGCGAGCTCGCCTCTAAACTGCCCCGTGGCAGCAGCCTTTTCTCCTTTTCGTTGTGCGTGGGCGGCACAACAACACGCGGACGAATACGAATCGCGAGAGGATACACAGTGGACTCTCTCGAGCGTGCCGTTTCACAGAGACGATATACTAATTTGCGTATTGTCGTTCCGCTAGCCGCACACACAACGCTCGACTATTTCTCCATCTCTTTCTGTCTTTTTCTCCTTACTCTTCGAGGAGCTCCTACGCGAACGAGGAACTGAAATTTTCTCTTAGGTAATTTTGATAAATGATAGACCGTGCAATAGAGAACTGAACAACGGTGTGCACCGTAGGTACACCTTCTATGCTTTCGTTTCTACGAATTATTTCTAAGATTTATACGTAAGATTATACCACGGATAATGAGGTATATCGTTATTTATTTAAAAAGAAAGGAGAGAAGAAAAAAGAAAGAAAGAAAGAAAGAAAAGAAAGAAAAAGAACAATCGAAGAAAGAAAATAAAGGAAAGGAAAAAAGCTCCAGTTATTTTTATCGATTATCGCGATTATATATTATATCTCCATGACCTCCGATCGCCAGGCAATTACGTTTATCATTCGTACATATTAATAGATACCGGAAACCGATACTCGAGATTTTCTCGCTCGAAGTAACACAGTATTACAGAAAACGAAGGTAAATCGAGATGAGCGTGTTAAATATCCTGAAAGGAGCTCGCGGTAGCTATACGAGGTCATGATAGGTTATCGATTTATATCTATCGATATGATGATGTCCATTAAGACCTTCCCAATGAAATTCCTTCTTACTTCTTAAAAGAAAAAAGAGAAAAAGGAAATATAATAAGACAATTCACCTACGGACGAACGATTTTCATTAGAGGGCTCGTCGCCAATTAGCGTTCGAACTTAAGCTCGAGAGTTAGATCGGCACTCCAGATTTTCTTTATCATTATTCTAGTTTATACTTTGTATCTGAGTAAGGAAGTCGTATACGAGTACTTGGTAAATAAGAAAATCTATGATAATCGATATTTAGTATATCACTCTTCAAAAAAGGTATACGATCGAGGAGTGGAGAAACCTAATGACTAGAGCAAACCTAACTGCATATCGCTCGATGAAGGTAACTTTTGGAATTATATGTAAGCTTTCCTCACATTTCTATATCCCTATCTCGTTCAGTGCAAATACGATTTATATATACGTATACATCTATATGTAGATATGGACATAGATATATGTATCTGTATATACAGTCTCATATATATATATATATATATATATATCGTATTAATTGCGAACGATTCCTATGTCGATCCAATCCGTGAGAGACATCGATTCTGTTACGGATCGTAGCTCCTGCCAGCCGGACCGTGGTTTCTGAGATTAAACGGCGCTCGTGATATCGATTATAATTGATAATTGATCGAAAGACGGTAGTGCTTCCGTGCGAATTACTTTTCTCTCGTGACCGTCGCAAAATTACTGGAAATAATCGTTAATGAACTTGTACCGTAACACAAATACGAAGATAATAATATTAAAGGAATTGTATCAATTACTAGATAATACCTTCAATTGAATTTTATTAATAAAAAGTATATACGTAGAGATTCATAAAAAAAAAAAATCAATGAATTATTCGATAAAATTTATAGTATTTTGACAAATAAAAAAATCGTCGAATACGATGAAACTTGTACTACGTGAAAATCTCGATCGAATGAATTACGTTAATCAGGATCCTTTAAGAAATCACAAATTTTCTTTTAGAAGGAACCTTGCTCGGTAGAAAAAAACGCGGTCCCTTACCAAAAGATCTTGAGATTATTTCCCCATCTCGATCCTTGTTTACGGCGATCAACGTCAAGAAGAGCGCCTTAAAAGTGCAAACATTTCGATAGGTTCCAATAGAAGTTACAAAACTCTCGTACCCTTCGGGTAGTTCCTCGAGTATCATCGATACTCGATGGAAATCCTCTTAAATTTCACGAGGAGGAGGAGGAGGAGGAGGAGGAAAAAAAAGAAGATGAAAAAACAGCGAAAAAAAGAAGATGAGGAGAAAGAGAGAGAGAGAGAGAGAGAGATAAAGAGAAAGAGTAAAGAAAACTTTTCAGTGGAAAAATTTTCAGAAGCATCCGAATACTTTATCAACTTTACATTAAAGGGAAACAAAACCTAATAAATAAATATAAATAATGTAATGTAAGGAATCCGTTTTTTTTTTTTATAGTGGTATTACGTATGGATCGAATATTGAAGTTCGAAGAAATGAAGAGGATTCCACGAGAATTTAGAAAAAAATAGAGAAAGAGAAAGAGAGAGGGAGAGAGAGAGAGAGAGAGAAAGGAGGAGAAAAAAGAAAAATATAAAAAATAAAGAAGATCGCGTCTCGCTCCAGAGACTAAGCGACTTGCGTCATTTGGTTTTTCTACCGGATGTACTCGAGCGAACGAGAGGTAGTCAAGCGGATGCGAGAGACACGTAGTACAAATGTAAATGATCGATGAGTTATGAGCGCTTTAACGGTGGTCTCTCTTTACCTCTCTCTCTCTCTCTTTTCCTCTCTCTCTCTCTCTCTCTCTATTTCTCCCTCTACCCGTCTCTCTCATCCACGATCACGGATAATTACAATTATTTCGCGGACCGAGCTCGCGACACGGATCGGGTAACGCGATCGGAACGATGCCGACGTACTCATTCGTCGCATATATACGTGTGCGTATGCGTGTATGTGTACATGTCTTTATATATAAGTATCTATTTCTCCAATCGTGATTCTGCTTCGAGAAATATGGAAAAAAGAAGGAAAGAACAAGGACGACTCATGAATAAATATAAATTATGGTAGTAACTTACGGCCGTGCAATTTGCTCTTTGATCCTTCGATGATTCACCGAAGACGACGTTTTCCTTTTGCGACGGATGCATTTAATGACGTCTAACACGTTAGATAAGTAGGGTGGAGTGATCATCGATTACAACCTGGGAACTCCTGATATTCGAGATGAAAAAAGAAGACAGAAAGAAAGAGAGAGAGAAGAAAGAAAAGAGAGAGAGAGAGAGAGAGTAACTCTTCGAATCTACTTACATTATACATATTTATACCGGAAGTCATGGATTATTCTATTTACGTATATCTATATTGTATCCGTATTTATCCTCATGGAATTTCACGATGGTGAATAGGCTATCGTTTACTCGCCATATGCCATGACAAATAATTTTCGCGCACGCTCGTTCGACTCTCGAAACAGGTGCGCGCGCGAGCGCGCGTTCGTCCTCACGACGAACTTTAGAAACTCGCTTTTTTCTCCCTCGTTTCTGTCTCCCATCTGTCGAGAGTTCAGATAACAACAATGCTGATACTTTCCTGTACAAACTCGTATATACCTCCATACGATATAGGTAAATACTTACTTACTTACTTACTTACTTACTTATTTACTTACTTAGTTACTTACTTACATATACACGCATGAATACGTAAGTGCATAAGTAAATAAGTAAGTAAGTAAGTACTTTACAGTATACAGCTGAGTTTGCGCTCTATAACTTTGTGATCTCGCATTTTTACACGTGAGAAGGACAACCCACGTTCGATAATTATACTCGAGAAAAATGTTCTTACGTATGTATGTAGTACGTATGACGATTCGATTCGTCACGCTCATAAAAACGAACGAGTTTTCGAGCTAACTCTGTCGAAGAAAATGAGAGAGTGACGTAAGCCAGTTTACATTGAGGACCTCATACGTTCATTATCGTTTCATTAGATCAGATAATTAACCCTCACGAGCTAATTGAATTCGTTTTGGAAGGAATAAATTATTCTCTGGAATTTTCTTCCCTCGTTATATTTCATTTCTCAATGCACGTAACACTTCACTCTGACGTATTTATATATTCTTTAGGAAATAATTAACTAATGTTAATGTTGAATATTGATATATCTACTAAGTAAGTACCTACCCACGTCGATCGAATATATAGATAGATATAGAAAATAAAAGAATCAACGACGAGTTACGTTTCAATTGATCTCTCGATAAAACAAAAAAATTGCTAATTGTTACGAATTATTAATTCGAGTATCTTTCATACTATCTGCTTGTTTTTTCTTTGTTTTTGTTTCATTGTTTTCCTCTTCTCTTCTCTTTTCTTTATCTTTTCTTTTCCTTTGTCCAACACGTAAAACGTCGAGACGTCGATCGCGATATTACCGTATATCCGCCGATTTCTGCGCGCACCGTAATAAAAAGACGAAAAAGAAAAAAAAGGGGACGAGACTGGGTGAAATATAAAACTCCTCTCCGTCAAGAGGGCCGATGCGAAACAATGAACTCTGTAATTTTCTCGAGCGACGACGTATACCTACCCCGAGACCCTTTTCACGCGACCACCATAGCCCTGGGCTTCCAGTTTTTCTGTAGGATAAAGGCAACATCCACGTCGATCTCGTCGAGATTGAGCTATCAAGAGATCGGTCTTATCGATCTTCTCTCAGCTTCTATCGCATCGTCGAACTGAAATCGATTCATCGATTGGAACATCTTAGAAACGACTAATTATTATCGATCTTTTTTCTATGAATCGTTCGAGAGATCATTCCATCGTGATTAATCGTAATGATTTACGTATTCCAACAATACTTCGATGATCATTTATTAAATTTTTTTTTTTCTTTTATCGAGAATAATTTCGAGATTATGCAATGCATATAACAATTTTTTTCTTTAGCGCATTATTATCCAATGATCGTATTGCGTCTAATCCATGAAATTTATATATATATATATATATATATATATATATATATATGTATACATTTATGTAAGAAATAGGGATCATTTCTTTGGTAAATTAATATTACAAGTACAATAACTCTCTATTTCGAATTTTCTCATTAACGTTTCATCGCAAAATAATTTCTATTTATAATAATAATAACAATCTTGGATAGTATTTGGTAAATGCGAAGTAAACGTTTTCGTTAGCGTTTAGATTAATAAAGATGAAAAAATAAAAGAAAAAAAGTAGAGAGAGAGAGAAAAAAATGCGGTCGATTTGAAAAAAAAGGAAAAGGAAAAAAGAAAAAGTCGTGCGGCTAATTGAAGATGATTCACGAAATTTGATAGTTCGTTTAAAAAAAAATTAAGCGTCGACTCTCGGTTGGTATCAAGCTCGTAAAAGTTTGCGTGGCGAGCGTTGAAAAATTTGTTTCTCTTAATGCATCTCATCAAGAGAGTGCAAAAGAAATCGAGTACTCAATTTTCGTGCTCTTTTTTTGGGTTTCATTAAAATTCGAAGAAATCGGTTGACTCGCGCTCGAGCCCGATAGGATGGAGAGAATCGTGTTCCGTTAATCATCACTTAACGACGTCGTATTATACCGTCTTTTCCGCTCGCGTTTTATGCAAAAGAACGTGTAATTCGTTACACGTGAACCGGCAATAACTTCATTACCACGTAGGCTAATTATGAGAAATTAGTGCGAGGCTAATAACAACGTGGCATTTCTTGATCGAGATTTCATCGATCAAAGGCATTCGTGGTCAATATTATTACCTCTTTTTATATCTCTCTTTTTCTCTCTTTTTATCTTACTAGTAAATAAAAAAAACAAAAGAAAAAAAAAAGAAATAGACGATCAAATCCTTTCGTAGTACATTCGCCACGCGTGTGGTCCCTTGAATAATTAATTATTCAACAAGTTTTTAATCCGTTTAAGTGAAATATCAAATAAATCGTTTCAGAAAGAAGTAAAGAGAGAACGATATCGAGGTTAGTTAAATAATGATATTTTACATGTATATTTCGAGTATAACATTACTATACGATAAGATAAAGATATCATTAATATTATCAGGTTTGTTGCAAGTGAACCGTAGAGGAAAGGAAGGCTCGAAGGAGGTACAACGAGGTGTCCTACTGTCCTCAGAGGAATTTGCGATGTCGGATCGTGCGAAGGTGAATGAGTCGAGGACACACTGGTGGCACTTGTAATTACATGATCTATAGATGTTCCACCGTAGAATTAAGATTCCACGTAGGGAAGAATCGAGAGAAGTTTACGACTTCTCTTTGATCGTTTCACGTCGTTTCTAAGTAAAATGTATAGACTCGAAGAAGAGAAAGAGAGAGAGAAAGAGAAAGAGAGAGAAAGATAGAGAGAGAGAGAGAGAGAGAGAGAGAGAGAGGGAAAGAGAAAGAGAGAAAGAGAGAAAACGTGTATAAGAGTCGGTCAACCGCATCGATGAGAGAAGAGCTTCAGATAAAGTCTATAGCCTAGCTCTATCTCTCTCTTTCGTTTATATACACGTAAATAAAGAGTGAGAGAGAGAGAGAGAGAGAGAGAGAGAGAGAGAGAGAAACATCGATAGGAACGCACACTAACTCACGTTAGCGAGTACCGACGCTAAGTCACGACCTACTAATGAATGATTATGCTACAATTTGCCCCGGGACGGCAGCTATCGCAATTTATTAAATTACAGTGATTCGTGCCCCGACTCTCAGCATCCGGTAGTCGCGCGTCGCTATTCGCGAGGATAATTCCCCTCGTCGATTTTCGATTCCGATTCTGTCCTAGTGTTTCGCGTAAAATCTTTATCTATCTATGCACGTATGTACGTATGCATGTAGATATGTACGTATGTATAGATACATGTAAGTAGATTTATCTCGATATGTTTAACCTCGTTCGAACGAATATTCTTCGTGAAACGTATCGCGGACTCGCGAAATCTTTCAAACGATCGTAATTACATATATATGTAAGCTTATGTATACGTGTATATATATTTTCTATTTTCTTTTTAATTCTATCAGATTGCGCGATGACGAATCGATAGCCTTTTATCGTTTCAAACCGTGAACATCGGTTTCGAGATGATACTCGAACAATACGCCTTCGTGAATTTTATTATCCAAGATCGAGTCTATGTTTCTTGTTAATAGAAAATAAAATAATCTCTTTCGTTGATCCGAGTATCTTCTTCCTCCGTTTCTTTTCCTTTTTTTTTCTTTCCTTTTTTTTTTCTTGTTCGATATAATTTGTACGAACATTCGCAGGAGTAAAGAATTATTAACGAAAATACTTATTTATAATCACTCGAGAAAAATATTATAGAACGACAAATTCACGAAAGTATCACGCATAAAAGTTTTGCGCTCATGTTTTTGACGAACAAAGGTGTGGTAACAACACTCGTGGTAATTAGAATTGCGCTCTTGTTCCCACGGTATTCATTTAAAATGCACGATGTTAATAAAAGGGGAAGAAGTATATATGGAGATGTGAGACTAGTCGTCTCCGTGCTTCTGAAGGATTATACATAAACGAGTTGTCACGATTAGAAGAAGAAGACAACGACGACGACCACGACGATGACGACGACGACGACGACGACGACGACGAGGATGACGGAGATGACGAGTAGAACGGATCGCGAGATTCTATCTTCCATGATTAGCATTAAATTAGATGACAAGAGCACGACGCGGCTTAGTCTCGCATCAGCGTTACGCAACGACGATTACGATTCTTTCTTACATTGTAGTTACTCGTTGGTTGCTGCGTAGTATAATCTCCTTAGTTTGATTGTTTCTATGCTACGAGTCTGTAGATATGTATGTATGTATGTGTGTGTGTGTGTGGATATGTTAAAGGACGGACACATTTATAAAATAACACGACATCGAAGAAAAATTAGTCGTGCAACACTGCCACCAATGAAATTGTACATTTTCTCGATTTCTTTTTTCATTTCTTTTCTTTTCCTTTTTTCTCTTAATCTTTTCTTTTTTCCCGAGCCGATATTACTTACACTCCTTATTACAGTCGTCGTTCTTAATTTCTTCTTGCACAAGATCACTTCGAGGAACGCGACTCGCTTCAAGAAAATCTAATCGATTAAATATCGATATCGGGTAGAAAAAAGAATATGACGAATGTCGGCAACGATTTACTAACTCTCTCATACTCCTATACGTTTCTATATGCCACCGCGTGTGTATATTCGTAAATACAATAAATTAATTTATCGTAAAAACGGAGCGTAGATGATAAAAGGGTTGAAAAATATAACATTCCTAAATTTTAACGATGAATTTTGATCGTAGTATCGAGAAACAGATGATGGAGAAGAGGAAAAAAAAGAAGAAGCAGAAAGAGAGAGAGAGAGAGAGAGAGAGAGAGAGAGAGAGAGAGAATCATATTATCCATCGTATATACGGGAATCCGAGACGGAATCGTTGCGTGTCGATGCAGTCATAAACAAGGGGCCATTAATTTAGCCACGAAGGATGCCCAATATCCTTCGAAAGCTTTTGCGGCGATGCACCGATAGGCAGCTAACGCGCGGATAAAATAAGTTTAAGGGCGTGAAATTGGAAGTAATTTTACAAGCCATAACGATCTACTAAATCTGTAAAATAATTAAGGGCGCAGATGTTCCTCCTCCCGTTTTACCACCCCCGACTACTTCACCTTCCCAACCCCCACGACCTAATCCCTTACTCTACCTTCTTCTCCTTTTCTTGCTTCTCTTCCTTCTTCTTCTTCTTCTTCTTCTTCTTTTCTTGTCTTCTTCTCTTCTACGAAGTCTTTTTCTTGGCTACGTTGGCCTCTTGAACGACCGTATCTTGAAATTTCGAAACCGTCTTCGCCGTCATTCCGAAAAATCAAGAGAGAAGATAAACGAAAGGATTTAAGAGTTTGGCCGAAATTAAAAGAAAATTGTACATTCGTTTCGGGCTTCTCAAATAACGGGTAAGGATTCGTAATCGTACGGAAAGTACAAGTTTCCAAAAGGATTCTTGGATAAGAGAGGAAAGAGAGAAAGAGAGAAAGAAAATTTACGTGGACAGAAAATGCACGAGTATTAAAATACCACGTACGTATTTGGCCTACTTCGACTTCGTAATATATTTATAACCGCGCATGTAAACAGCTTTTATTACGGCCCTATAAGAGAAAAGTGGTTCCCTCTTTAAAGAGCGGCGTATTAATTTATCATATTTATTGTGCGATCGGTCATGGCTATTTTACGAGACTGTAATTTCGTATCCTTAAAACGTATGATTATTTCCGATTAACGAAAGAATGGCCCCGATCTTACGCAATCTCCGATCGCACAATGCCTTGGGTTATTGTCCATGATGAGACGGTGTGCATACGTTCCACCATACGTGACACCATTAATAATACGTAGCACGTTTCGGTGATGTACGTAGGTACAATAGGTACGTTGCCAAAACCGATTTTACTACCAAAATTGCCCGAAATCGATTGCGTGACTTTATTCAAATTTTCTCTTTTCGAACAAAATTTTATAAGCTTTATCAATGACATTACCTCAGCTAAAAAGAAATTTATCATTTCAAATATATTTTGGATTGTATTTCCGTGAATAATCCATCGAATATCGACGAATCCGTCTAACCTTTTTTCTTTTCTTTCTCTCTCTCCTTTTTTTTATTAATATCTTTTCTTCTTCTTTTTTTTTTTTTTGAATACAAGAACTCACTGTCAACTTTTTTTATCTTACGTCTTACAATACACAGATAGGACTACTTTCTGATTGGACACGGGGCATAATGAGATTCGATCGGCAAATAGTAAGGACAAAAGTCTGTAATAGCTGCTTCGAAATCAAGTTCATACGTTATTTTAATGTTTCACGCAAGAGAAGTTCGGCATAAAGCAAATACCTTCGCTAAGCCGAGACGAGCAAAACCACATTCTTTCAGCTTACCGCGGCAGCTGGTAAACACGTCGATACGTAGATATGTACGTACGCGTATCCCAGTTTCATATCGGGCAAACCCGTTCTCACTGTGCTAAGATCATTTTTATGAAGTTTACATAATTTAGATTGGTTTATAATGACGTAATATAAATTCAGACCACCATGAGACTCGTACATATTTATTTCAGATAGTTCAATGAGGTATTAACAGTAGCTACCTAGACATTTTTAAGTCTCTTTCCTTTCTAAATATTTTTTTGATTTCTTCGATATCTAATTCGTTTCGGGTAAAAAATCAAATCAAATGAATATTCTAGTTAGTAATAAAAATATGTCTTATACACACACGAATGGTGTATATGGATATATATAACATTAAACTGATTTCTTTTGATAAAGCTCATTTCATTAATACATATATCGAAGTTAACGCAAGGAAACCGCGAAAGTGGAATCCGATATATCGCGCCCAATGGGGAGCCTATTTGGCGGGGACGTTTAAATTTAAAATATCCTACCGGAAAGTGACCAGTTTCCAACGCGCGACCACACGCAACGCTCGTAAAACCGAGTAACTCAGGCATGGATCTGGGTAGGAGGCCAGCTCGCAATCAGCTCGGCTTTCCACGTGCTTACGAGCCAAGTCAAAGGTACGAGAAGAGGGAGGATCACGAACGAGAAGGGGGAGGACGAGAAGTCCGAGTAAAAACGGACCTGCTAACGATCCGCGACCACCTCATCTTGATGTCCAAAGCCCGTAAACCCCTTACGTCCGTCCTACTTCGGATTTAACTACAACATCCCGCTTGGACTCCGGTCTTCCATTTATGCGCCCTTCACTAACCTTGAAATACTCGCGATAACGTTCGGCCAAATATGTCGCAAGAATGTCGCGTAATCGTAAGTCCAGATTATTTTATTACCCCTTACATGATCTTCCTTCAGTGCAACTATTATAGTTACCTAGCTGTGTTTGCTGAATCGTTACTTTCAGATTACTTACGTAAATTCTACGTTATTAAAAGAGATCGTTCCTGTTTCTTCTTTTCTTCTTCTTTTTCTTCTTCTTTTTTTTTGTTTTTAATTGGTTAACTCAATTTTTTCAAAAATTCTATAACACGACGATACCGTCGACGAAAGAATCTAACAATTTAACAATTCGATTAATAGGTCGATGATAAATTTCATTAAGAAAGAACCTTAGTTTCATCTCTTTTCAGATTGTGAATTCGTTCAGGATATTCAAGTACAATGTTAGAATCTCGTTAATCGAGATAATACGTATAACAATTTCCTCGACGGGCTAATTACCTTGCCTATACGCGTTCAACATCGATCGACGTTGAACTTGATCAACAGGATTACGCGTGATGTCAGCGTTGAAAATATACTTTGGCACGTAAAGAATGACTCATCGATGCTCACATTCGGCACGATCTAGCCCCGAAGGTGGTACGAAAGGTCACTGAGACTCTCTCTCTCTCTCTCTCTCTCTTTCATTTTTTTTCTTTTTTCTTCTATTAAGTGCACGTTATCTTTCTCTTGATCGTTTCTTCCCAAGCAATTAGCTGCGCGGCATTAACATTTTCGAGACGATAAATCATTAAGTATCGCGAACGAATCCAACCGAAAGTGTCGTACAATCAATCATTTCCGATCGAAAGCTCGTTAATTCGTTTTTCGTCGTCTTCTCATTTCTCGGAAATAATTAACGAGCCTCCGATAAAGTGTCTTAAGTAAATGAAATGTCGTTTTATGTAACGTGACGCTGACTACGATTGCTAAAAGACACGTTCCTATGAATATATGTCGTCGAAAACAAAAGGACGACATCAAGGAATTATTAACTACCGGTACGATGTCCATCCTTACACTACGAATCATTACAAGAAAATACGGTAGTCGTACTGATCGTCTGGCTCGTGGTCGGTGTGTATTCCGAAGGACAGTTTTCTACAGACAGGGACCGATTTATACTGAAATATTTATCGCCAATAAATACGAATAAAATTAATTTCTATCTATTAATTCATAACAATAATTGTCTTCTCGAAAGAGAAACAAAAAAAAAAGAAGAAAAGAAAAACGTTGCTATCATAAACCTTTTAATATCGCAAGTCATTAAATTATCTTCGAAATTATTTTTCTGATCGAATTTAATTATCGTGCGAAGAAGATTCGTAGTTTCCGGAATACTTATATCAAATTATCTTAGCGCATACGAACTTAAGTTTAAAATGGATAGATTCAAATATTTTTTAGAATAGATCGTAAAGAGAAAAAGATAGAAGCGGCCCTGTGATCGGAGTCGGCAATCGGTAGTCAGTACCGGCCGGAACCCATTCAGCTGCTGGATGTCGGTTTACGGTATACGGTCTGTCTCTCTCTCTCTCTCTCTCTTTTTCTTTCTCGCTCTTTCTTTCTTGAAGAAGATTGCTTATTAGGATGGCGGGGAGCTATGAAATAGAAAGGCCAGTGACAATTTGATAGATTGAGCTTTTTGTCGCTTCTCTCGTCGTTAGAGCCGCCACCGGTGAAATTATTGGCTTTTTTGTCGGTGACCAGTCGAATAACTAATAACGAGTCGCTTGTCCGTCTCATTTGCGACCAATGGTAGCCATTGTCCCATCATCGAGGAAGGATTACGGTAGTTCCGTGTTCGTACGAAACGAACTTCGTGAAGTGACGTAGAGTTACGTGTGATGCTCTCGAAAAAAAGGAAAAAAAGGAAAAGAAAAAAAAAGTCGGTTCGATTCGTTTCGTCCTCGAATTTGAGACATCTTAGAATTTTATTTGTTATTACGCAAAAATAAATCGATTTGTTTCTAATTTTTTCTCTCTCTCTCTCTCTCTCTCTCTTTCTTTCTCTCTCTTTACAATAACTATTATATGTGTATCTGTGTAAATGAATTTTAACGATAATTGACGAGATTTATTGGTCAATGTAATTTAGAGATATTTTTTCAGAAATCTCTACCCTTCGTTAGAAGAAAAGAAAAAGAATTGCAAATATATAGGGTATATTTATCGAAGCAGAAAATTGAGATCATTTACTATCATGAAAATTGAAGGAAACGAAAGGGAGAAAAAAATAGAAGAAAAAAAAACAATTTATTTTCTTATATTGCAACATAAAATATATAGCAGGTATTTATCGAAGCAGAAACTTTATCATTTTATACCGTTAAATTTTTTAACAAAACAAATCCTCTGATCGCTTGTGAGTGTTTAATGAATAAGTATGTAAAAAAAAAAAAGAAAAAGAAATAGCAAATCGTTAAAACACTTATAATTAAAACACTTATATCATACAAAATGACGATTCGCGTGACGAATCACGTGAGAAATTTAAATATTAGAGTAATCCAATTCGTTCAAGCGGAAAATTTTCCATATCGTATTTTTACAAAATCAAACGAAAAAAGAAATGCATTTCTCTCTTTCTCTCTTAGGTAGAAGCGTGCAGCGTTTGCTCTACTCGAGCGCGTGCACTCTCGTTCACGCTAATTTTAGCGAGAACGTCGTCGTGGCACACTCGCGAACGAGATCAATTCAGCTAGGTAGTCGTATGAATTAAGGTCGATTCGTATCTCTAAGAACGTTCGAACAAATTAACTATTCGAAAGTATAATATTTCGTTGACATTTATATATATAAGATAAAAAGAAAAGAAAAGAAGAAGGAAAAAAAAATTATATATTTTTCTTAAATAAAAAATAATAACGTTGGAATAAATAATTAACGATTCGAAAGTGCAGTATACCGTTGACGTCTCTGTAAAAAGAAGAAGAAAAAATATTTTCTTTTAATTAAAAGCAAATTTGTTAAAATTAAAGAAGAAGAAGTTAAAAAGTAAGACCCGACAAGCTCGTCTATTTTTGAAATAAAAAAACAAAAAGATAATAATAGTAAAAAGAAATATACAAGATTTCGAATGAATTTTAATTTCGTGAATTTCAATGACTAGTCGGAAGAGACTATCGATTGATAAATTTGATTAAATTATCCTCTACAAACAATTAACCGTAAAGAAAAACAAACGGCAATATTTATAAAGTACGAGTTCTTATCCGCGAATTTATCTGTTATTTTCTTTTCTTCTCCTTTTTCTTAAAAATTTATTTTATAAAGAGAAAAAGTAGATCATTCGTCATCATTAACGGTTGGTCACCGTTCGTCGTTGTGTGGCCTTTTCTTGGCTCCTCCCTTTAGCTAGCTACTTCCTCGTTGCTCGGTAAATCGTAAGCGGGTAAACGATGCGATTAATGATTTTATGGTTGAATTTCAGTGCTGTTCTCTGTCGTTATTAAACGTCCCAGTCGTTTGCCGTTTCCATCGGTAGCTTTGTCTTTCTCTCTCACTCTTTCTTCCAACTGTATGTTACATACATATGTATGTACGCATATACGTATAAATACGAACTAACATGTGTAGTGATCATCGAGATACGTTAGAAGACAAAAAAAAAAAGAAAAAAAAAAAAAAACCGAGTGGCCGTGAAATTGGTCGCAGAGCAATCACTGAAACTACTATTATTAACATCATCCATGATCATTAAGGTTGCGCTAGTGTGCTTTGAATCTCAACGAGATTCGACGTTACTCAATCATCGTCTCTCCTTTATAAAAAAAAAAAAAAAAGAAAAAACGCTACGAAATCTTAATCTGCTCGATCCAAGAAATTAATCTTTCATGTCTATATATATATATATATATATATATATATATATATATATATATACACATCACGTACTAGTACGTACATATATATAAATGGAGAAAAAAAAATATCAATATTGTAGCTTCTTGGGTGAAAAATTCCGTTACACAATAATTCAACCGATAAATATTGCTATCTCTTACGATCATAAGCGTAAGTATCCATATGCGTATCCTGGATACGATGTTAGACAGTTACGTGGAAAAATAAAAATAGTCGCTAGCAATCGTCGTTTCCCGTTTTCGCTCGTAAAAAAACGAAACGAAGGGAAATAAAGGGAGTATAACGGCGTTCAATTACATTCGGGCACGCACGCATTATTGTCGAGTTCTTCTAAAACGGTGAGAAAGAAAGAGAAAGAAAGAGAAAGAGAGAGACAGATAGAATAAGAAATAAAGCAGAGGTCCTGTGTCGATTCGTATTAAAAAAAAAAAAAAAAAAAGAAAGAAAAGAAAAGAAGAAAGAAACGATTGAGATCGTAACGTTCAAAATAATTTTTCCTTTTTTTATTCGATGAAATTACGCAGAAAAATTGTCAATCGATCGATCTAGTCAAGAATAGAATGCGATTAGACAAAGGACAATCCATTCTCCTGTCTAAAGAAACTTTCGTTTAATACGATACGTCGGTTAGATTGTAACAATAAGATTTATCGCGTGATCATAAATATTCTTACGTAACAATTATCACGATAAAATAATAATTGTTGAAATAATAATAATAATAAGAAGAAGAAGAAGAAGACGAAAGAATCGATGGAACTTATTGGATTTTTATCCAATTACCACTCTAATCTTGGTTATACATACATATATATACACACGTATATAAGGTATATACATTAATCATTTAAGATATAATTATGTGCTGCTTAATAAAAGAATTATAATAATTAAAAATTACTTACATCGAAAGGAAAAGTATAAAAGTAAAGTTAAAATTTATCGTTGGGCTTCGATCTTCGAACGACGTTGATTCTTCTACGACGTACCTACGACTAATGAGCTAAACGAGAATACGAAGATCGAAATATGAAAGAAACGTAAACATTGAGATCATCATTGAGAACATCTACGATCGAGATTGTATAGAACAATAAATATGTTTTTCTTTTTTCGATATAGTTCAGTGAGGTGTATGAAATACGTAGAATTATATAGAACAATAAATATGTTTTGCTTCTTTCAATATAGTTTAGTAAGGTCTACGAAATACGTACGACGTATAATATATACGGAATAATCATTATCTATACTTTGTTTGTTATCTCTCTATCTCACTCGCTCTAATGTTTCCTGTATTTAACGAAGAAGAAAAACCGAAGAGTCTTTCATTTAAAGGAGACACGTGCGCTCGAACAGTTTGATCGTTTTGAAACATAACAAGGACAGAAGGTATGTAAGTACGTCTTTCGTTCGATTCACGTCGACGCAATTGAGTCTCCGCAATTCCTACTTTCCCTCACTTTTTCCAAGAAACGAGGTAATACGATTGTGACAAAACTGTAAATTGGATATCGACCGGGCCAGAAAAGAGAGTCACCCGTTTCGGGTTGAGCCTAGCAAAAGTAATCAGGTTCGCTACCTTGACACAAGTGCCGGCTCGTACGTTTCTGTACCATGTTGTTTCTGGTTAGACGTAGAAAGTTAACTTAGTCTAATATTTTCTAATAATAGGTTAATTATATTTCTCGACTATGCATATTAATTGTTCACTTATTGTAAGGATAAATTCGTTTGAGAGCATAGGAGAAAAATCAAGATGTATTTTCTTTTTTTTTTTTTTTTCATAAAGATTGAACGAACATCGAAATATTATAGATATTATTATAGATATTTAAAAACGACTCACCGTACAGATAGTCGGCGTTTGTCCATGAATCCTATTGTTACTGTAAGGATTCTCCGATCCCTTTTGAACATCCTGATGAGATCTAGATGACAAAACGTTCGAACTGCTGACGTTGCTAGAATTTGCAACGTGACTGGTAGGCAGAGTCGAAGCGAGAGGTAAATCAGGCCGGAAGAACCACGTTGGCCACTGCAAACAAACGCGATAATTAACGATATCTGTTTCGTCTCCAAAATTTCTTATCGTCTCGAATTTAATCCGTCCACTTGTAATTTTTCATTTTTACGTTGTAAAGAAATGAAAGAAAAATTGTCTCGCCCGGACAGATTTCAAATTTATTGCGTTCGAAAGGATAGAAATAATATAATAAATATTTCAACGAGAAGATAAAGAGTCAAAGAAAAAGAGAGATAGAGAGTGAGTGAGAGAGAGAGAGAGAGAGAGAGAGAGAGAGAGAGAGAGAGAGAGAGGGAAAGAGAAAAGAGAAGATAAAAAAAGAACTGAAAGAAAAGTGTCGTCGTGTCGAAACTATGAACTAAAACTTTTTATCGTTAAAGAGGGAGAAAGTAAGAAAAAGAGAGAGAGAGAGAGAGAGAGAGGGAGAGAAAGAGGAAGACAGAGAAAAAAAATATAGTTTGCTCGTCAATCTTGCAGCTCGTTTACAAGCACGAGTCCCGACGAAGTCATCTGCGTGGCATCGGCAGAACATCGCGGATGAAAGGTTCTTTAACCGGTAAGAAGAAAGACGAGAGGCGTTAGTATTCTCGCCCGAATGCGAGCCTTTCTAACAAAGATAGACGACACGAGCCGTCGACGACCCTGCGTCGTAGCCAAGACGTTGCTCGTTTCGAGGTCGTCGCGCGTGTGGTCCATTGTGTGAGTGTCTCTGGCGTGAAAAATAAAAGAGAAAAGAATTCTCGTAATCTTTGCCTTTTCTCATACGCGATAGGCGCCTCGAATCATTTTTTCTATTTTCTCTTTTTTTTTCTTTTTTCTTTTTTCTTCTTCTTGATATTACGTTGATCTGATCCGTACGAAGATAAAGAAATTTCTTTTTATCGAATTGATAGAACGATCTCATGTGTAAAAAGAGAAAAAAGGAAAGTGGAAGTAATGAATATTTTCGTGAAAAATGTATTAAATATAATACGGTATTATAAGTTGAAAATTTTTCGAAACAAAAAGATCATTTTCTTTCAGCGATAGTGGATGAAATTTATCGAATAAGAATTTTCTTTTCTAATTAATTATTTAATATACCTTACGCGTTGCTGCGAGGCAACAGGAAGAAGGAATACAACGAAGGAGGGAGAACGTGCAATCGTTGCCTATCCGTTGACACGTACCAATGCATCTACAACGTGGCTCGCCGCCAGGAGAAAAGGAAATATTTGTCAGCGAGTTGTTGACACGTGCGAATTATATTCTTTACCACGTGAGGTTATACCTACACTGATAATAGGCATTTACGAACTGAGGAAACGAAAGGTGTTTCATTTCATGAAATACATATATACATGGTGCTGCACGCCATGATTTTCATTCTGCTGATCTAGCATATTTACACAGACGAGAGAGACAGACGCATGTATATACACACACACACACACATATATATATATATTTATATATTTATATTATATATATATATATATATATATATATATATATATATATACTCGTAAATACATACATGCATAAGTAATAACATCATACTTTGTAGTCGACGACGAGTTTACACATTTTCCACATAACTCTCGTGGTTTCTTACGTCACCGTTCAACGAAACCTCCATAGCTCGACCATCCTAGAGATTTAGTTATTTTCAACCTCGACGTTCGAATATCAGGGCACGATTGAACACGACGCAATGGAAAGAGAGTCCAATCGGGGGCTTTAGGAAGAAGGAAGAAGAGAGGAACAGAGGGGTATAGTTTCGGGGTGGTCTGGCGAATGTCTCTTGTCGTTACCTCGGCCGCAGTTAACGCCAAAACCGAAATAATAAACTCCTAAAATTCGTGAGTTAACGTGCTCTACTTCGACGCTCGTGATTCTAATCGGAGCCATCGAATTATTTTCTGTTTATCGAACTGACATTCCACCAAACTGTAGGAAACAGTTTAACATATTCTATCTCTTTCTCTCTCTGTTTTCCATATTTAACAGGAAACATTTATCCGACCTTGATAAGACATAAATTTTAAATAAAACACACTCGTCTAATTATAGTAAATATTTTCTCACTTTTTAAATTCCGAGTATTTCCTTTTTCCATTTTTATTCTCTTTTCCCGTTCTTCTTCTTCTTTTTGTTTTTTTTTTCCTTTTTACTCTCTTTGTTCAGTTTACATGGATAATAATTTTTCGAACGATAGAAGGTTCTACGTGTCGGCGCAAAATGTGGATACATACTAATCCGATAGACGAGATCGATGTTGTTTTTTGCAATAATCTATTTGCTACAGAGTTATAAGAACGTCGAAGAAAAACAATGTAGCGCAACGTTGGACGCTTTCTAACTGTTTGATTTGCCTCGACGAACGTGTCTATGAAAAACTTGTCCTTCCATTTGAGATATAAATGTGAAGCGGAAATCCTACTTTGCTTTTTTACGTGTATAAATATTATTAAATATGGCACTGTAGATTTTTAAATAAATTGCGCACAATAAATACGCACTAAGTTATAGGGAATAAATTATGGAGATAATCGAGAAGAGATAACGCTTGACGTTTTGAAAAGAAAACAAAAAAAAAAAGAAAAAAAATTTAATAATTATAAAAACGATATAAGAAATGATGCTGGATCAAACACAAGGGGAGAAAAATAAAGAAGAAAAATAGAAACGATCACGTCCTTCTGGAACGTAATAAAACGGTCGATATAGAATGATTTTCTCTTTAATATCGTTCAAGAGAATGAAGTCACGAAAAGATACGTGTAATCATGGAAGGTCAAGAAACTATCGTAATTTCCTAGCTGTTCATCTCCTTCTGAGCTAGAATTACACGTGTTTTTCGGTCGTAATGTAATTTTTTCTTCTCTTTTTTCAACGTTGTCGAAAGAAATGGACATTATGCCGGGCCAACGACAGCTGGCCAATGGGCGTTCGTTCGTTCGTTTGTGTTCCTAACATTGCTCGCAATGTCAAAGCGCCAGGATGCTCTAACGAGATAAACGCAAGTCAAACTACTTCATTAACGAAGCGACCTCGAAGAAAACGTTACGGAATTTATATCTTCTTTCATCGAGAACTCGAGAGAATTATACCACGTTCTCAACGTTCTTTTCGTAATAAATATACTTATGGGAATAATAAATCTGTTAATACGTTTTAATGCCTTATTATATGTATTATACATACATACATACATACATACATACATATATATCTCCCTTTTTAATCACTTATTACAGATACAAATTTATAAATGATCAGTGAAATAGATAATATACAGATTGATTAATACTAAACGAATAATTTTATGTTAAGTATGTTAAAATTGTTAAAAAAAGATTCGTAAATATAAATTTTCGAGAAATCGATCACGTTTCGTATCGATATATAGTAGATGAAAAAAGTTTTTATCTATTAACTTCCTTCTCGTTTTCTTTCGAAAAGAAATAATCTACATAAGTACTTATAACATCATTAAATTTCAGCCGTACATCACGAATCATCATCATCACCATCATCATCATCATTATCATTATCATCATCATCATCATCATCATTATCATCATCATCATCATCATCATCATCATCATCGTCATCGTCATCGTCATCGTCATAGTCGTCGTCGTCGTCGTCGTCGTCGTCGTCATTAAGATGACCACAACGTGAAGAGGCATGCCGAACGATATCTCGAAAATATCTTCCTCGACGATAAGTGAAAATTACGTTCGCCCATTGCGAGCTATCGAGTGCGAGGGGAAAGAAATAAATGCGGAACCTTCGGGCAATGCGTTTCGGATATGCTGCGGAACGAAAGTGTGCGGAGAAGGGGGATAATTACGCGTTTTACCGAACATTACACTTACGTCGAGGCAATTTCGCGACAGGTATCAATTTCGTAGCGACACGCTACCGCCGAGTGCAAGAGGGATATATGTATAGTATATTTTCAAAGAGACGAAGAATAAGAAAAAGAAAGAGAGAGAGAGAGAGAGAGAGAGAGAGAGAGAGAGAGAGAGAGAGCAAAAGAGAAGGAGAAGGATGATGACCAACGTCGTCTAAAAGCATGCCGAGGTTCAACCTCGTGTGCGACCTATGCAAATCTACGACGTACGATTTGCTATAGCTTTGATGTACCTATCTATAGATATACTTACCTATATATATATATATATATATATATATATATATATATATATATATATATGTACGATAAAGCTTTACTTACAACACTCATAAATACGAATAATCCATGGTGTAGTTACTTTTGAAGTAATGCCGTAGGCTCGTATGGTTACTAATTTCTTTGTTTTTTTTATTCCCCTAATAAATCAGTCGTACCGTATTCTTTTTTCTGTTTCTTTTTTTTTCTCGTTAATCCATAATTATTCTTTCTGAAAGGATTCTTTTAATAGATTTCTTTTTTATATGAAATTACAAACGCGTTTCGAAGTGTAGGGTGTGTAGAAAATATTTTCTTTTGAAGTTGTCCGAAGTGCAAGAGATTACGACAATGGGATTGTCGCATGCAAGCGACCATCACGTGTACGCGCAAACTCGTGTTTCGTGTCACGTAATTACGCGCGACAAAACGCTCGAATTTGTAGTTTAAACGCGACGACAAAACGTCCAACGTCATGCTATCAACTCGCGTCACGGCGGAGAACTAACGCGCGCGCGACAGACGCCGCTCGAGCGTCGTCTTCCATTAACTTTTGGAAAGCCTGGCGACGAATTCCTACGAGTCACGCCGTCTCATGCCGCATTCACTTCCTTGATCTTTCTGCTCCTCTCTTTTTGTCTCTTTCCTTTCCTTCTTTTTCTTCTTCTTCTTCTTTTTTTCTTCTTCTTTCTTTTACCCAAGATATGTTCTTTAGTAGTAGCTCGAAACTCGAAAACGATTGAGATGAAACGATAAAAAAGAAAAAGACAAAGAGAACAGAATAATTATAATTGCCTGGGATCGTAATACGAAATATAATTCATGTATAATAATTCGTGTAAATTTTTACGATCGTCAAACTCGTCGATCTCGAACTGAACGAAAAATTTTAAATAACTGAAAAAGGAAGAAAAGAAGGATGCGTTCATCTTCGAAGAGATAATATTGTTATAATAGCTGTGATAAATTGATGTGTATAAAGAAAAAAGAAGAAGAGGAATAAAGAGAAACGATTTCCGTCCAGTAACTTAACTCGAAGTAAGCGAACTCGAAATGGGTGAACTCGTATCGACGTTCATGATTCCCGAGGTATTTAAGGTCGATGTCGTGGCTTTCTGGAAGGAGAGCACCGAGCTACGTGATTAGAGCGCTGGAATAACGGCGGCCATCGCTCATTGCTGTGACGTCTTAAAGGCTGCTTCTAAAACCCATCCTTAAGTAGAAAGTAATCGGTCGACCTTAGCGAGTAGTTATATTGTCGATGACGTCACGCTTAATTACCAAACTACGCGACCGTTTTAATCGTTTGCCTTAGTCTTTCGAGAGGAATACTAAATACGATTTGTTAATGAGTAAACAGACGAAAGGGAGAGAGAGAGAGAGAGAAAGAGTAAGGGAAACAAAATGTATATATATTAAAATTAACCTTGAAGGAAATATACTTTTAATTTGAGTCTGCTTATTTTATTTTTCTTTCTCTTTCCTTTTTAATTTTTTGTTAACCATTCCAAGGACGATCGTATTTACAAGTCGCGATATAATGCGGTTTTCATTGAAAGCATCGAAGGTCGAAAATAAACTACAGAAAGATAAACTACAGGACGATCGGATGAAAGCTACGAGAATATTTGGCCAGTGAAAAATCAGGAAATGGTCATTGGTTGGCATTTACATAAATACGGACGAACGTTGAACGAGTTCGAAATTAGCGCAAAATTCGAGTTTGTTTCATCCACCGGTAGTATCTCGTGAAAGGAAACATTTCGCTAATTTCGCGTTGGTACCCCTACTAACGACGAGTTTATATCTCGTTCGGTTGTAAAATTTTGTCGGTAGTGTATATTCGAATCTCACGTTTCAATTACAAAAAGGGGTTCCTTTGCGTGCTTCTACATATATAGATATGTGTCTGTGTGTGTATACATATAAAAGTACAAAAGTAAAGAAAATAAAGGAAAAAAATAATGGCCTCTAATAGAAATCATCAGATTGAAAATACGTAGTTACGTATTTTCGTAGAATTTGAAAATGTGTAAAATATACTTTCTTTTATTTTTCATTTTCTTTTCGTACGACTTAAACGATCGTTTAAACAAAAAACAAATACGAATTTCTCTCTTTCTCTCTCTTTCTCTCTCTCTTTTTCTTTTTTTATTAAAAGTCTCGATATTTTGCTTTATTTATAACCATTGATTTCCCGAGTCGCGCCTATAATGATTTATTATGTTGAATAAAGAAGGGTTGAAGAATACTCTTCAGGATACGGACCCCTGTCAACGACCTATCGACTCGTCCGCTCGTAACGCTTCAAGGAAAAAGTTCCGCGTGTGCGTGGACGTTCGCTTAAATAAGAAATGCGTTAATGCCGTGAAAGGAAGTGCGGATAGGACGCGTCGAAAGGTATAAGGGAGGAAGAACGGGTAAGAAGACACATACACAGAGAGAGAGAGAGAGAGAGAGAGAGAAGAAGGAAAAGAAACGGTGAATGAAGAAGGGAAGGGGCGGTCCGGTCATTGCCGATCCTTCCTCGAGGCGAACGCGTGCATCAACGTCGTTATTCACCATTTTATTCATTATCCTTTTCGCAGACGTATTGGACGGCCATTTTCATGACACACGTGTACTTACTTACGTACGTTTCTGTGTGTGTATATATATATATATTTTTCCCCCGTTGTTCCCTTTTTTCTTTTTTTTTAATAATACGAATTACAAAGATTGACGTGCTATAAGGAAAATATTTGTACTTTCAAAACAACAAAAGATCAACTTTCTTAAATAATTATTAAAGAAATTATTAAAAAAGTTTATAACATAGTTGTTTTCGTATCTTCGTAAAATATATATTTTAAACTGATTTTTAATATAAAAATACACGATCGCTAGGTAATGCCGAATGAACATTTTATATCTTATTTCCTGTCATACCTTTTGAAATTCGAATTTTACGTTACATCCAATTATGAATAATGAAAAGGGAAGAAATATATTTTCAGCTTCTTTTTTTTCTATATGGAAACAAAAAAGCAAAATTCTCGACCGACAGTACCAACGGAGAATCGAACGTCGATGAAATTTTTGAAAAATATTCACGTACATAACTATCTACCTACGTGGTTACGTACGTTTCTATATTCGTGAGTGCCGTTGTGATACTTTGGGTTCGATTAATTGCACGCACGAATTATGCTTCGGACAATGCTATCAGGGATCTCGCGAATCTCCGGAGGGTCCGACACGACCACACACAACACGCATTAATTCTCCTATTACGGGCATTGTGATACATGCGGCAGGTATGGTTAGAGCTAGTGAGTGAGTGAGAGGGAGAAAGAGAGAGAAAGGGAATGAGAGAAAGAGAGAGAGAGAGAGAGAGAGAGAGAGAGAGGGTTGAACATATTGGGATCGTACGCCCACCGCGATGCTCGCGTTATCGGGTATCGGACGTCGCGACGTCATTGTAACCCCGCTGCTCTTCACTAACGAGCTGTCGTCACGGTTATCTCGATGCGTCTCCCAACATGTATACATTCCCGTTAATCCTATTTTCCATGGTCACCGTGAGAATGGCTATCAAGGACACACGATGTGATTTCTCCGCTCATGTTCAACGATTAAATAAATATTTTATATCTGTATCCACTTAGGTATCAAGGTTTAATTAAATCAAATGTAACAACTGCGATAACGATCGTAAAAATGATTAAGGATTGGATACTTATTAACGAATTTACAATCTGTTATCAAGCATCCTTCTTATTGATAATAACGAGCGAGAAATATTCAAGCCGAGAGAACGATATTTCGCAAAAGCACAGGAGAGAAATACACTGGAACAGAACAGAAGAGAACAGAATAGAACAGAGCGGAGCACGCTACTGTGCCCGTATCGATCCTAAGGTTAAATCGTTTAAGAGAGCATAATTTAGACCTCCCTCTTGCCTCTTCGAAACGATCGATTTTCGCGTTCGGAACCGCGAAAGCGTGTACTATCTTAGGACGGAGCAACCTGTTGAGACATTATAAAGAGCGAGCAAGGATGCAAGAAGCATCGACGAGAGAGAGAGAGAGAGAGAGAGAGAGAGAGAGAAAGAGAGAGGATGAACGAGCAAGCGGACGAGGGAATCCAATTAAAGCACCGAACGCGTCCTAATTAACTCCTCAATTACGCGGTTCCCCTCTGATTTCGGGCAAACAAAGAAGAGTTTGGTTCCCAGGAGCATAGCCAGGGTCACTCGTCCTGTTAAGAGAGACAAAGATAGATGGATGGATATCGTTTCGTCCCTTTGCGAAACTCCACCGCCTTGCACGCGTCTCTTTTACCTTCGTACAACCCTCTCCTCTCCTCTCCATCTTCTCCTCCTCCTCCTTCCCCCCTCAGGCTTTGGGTATACATTATAATTGCGCATATTAAAATGGCGTTGCTAGTCTGCCATCCAGTAAGCAGCCAAGCGAGCCAGCCATCTTTAATCAATAATGGAACATCAGGGACCATGACAACAGATACCCTTTCCCGGGCTTTTCGTCTCCCCTGGACCCTTTCCTTCCCACCTCTTCCTTTTTGGTTAAGGGTTCCTATCCTTCCTACTACTACTACGCTATTACTACTACTACTACTACTAGTACTACTACTACTAGTACTACTACTACTACTGCTACTGATGCTGCTGTTGCTCCTACTGCTGCTACTGGTATTGTTATTGCTACTCCTACTATTACTTCCACTTCTCCTTCTCCTTCTCCTTCTCCTCCCCTTCCTCTTCCTCTTCCTCTTCCTCTTCCTCCTCTTCTTCCTCGGTTTTGGACACCCCCGCGCGTCATGTTACACTGCGAACCCGGACGATCTACCTCGTAACTATACCAACTTGAGCAAATGATCCGCGTCGCAGGAGCTTCCATCGAGTTTTGTACAGAATGTCGGAACAAACGGGATATGGTTTGAGGATGTTGCACCCATCTTAGCTACCTTGCTTGTTACGAGTACCATGTCGTTCTTAATGTGTATTTGTGATCTAATTCAAATTATGGTACGGGAGAAACTTTTGTAGATACGTTTTGTAAGCACATAGGTCGTATTTATTTGATTAATTAAATAGAATGGAAGATATTTTATTTTGTCGTTTGGAAGATTATTGGAAGACGCTTGACAAATAATTTTAAGGCTGATTTATATTTCAAATCGAAGGCTTTCTTTTTCTTTCTATATACATTCAAAGATTATTTCGATCGTTTCTTTAATCCCGTATCTTCTTTCGATATAAAATCTTAATTTTAATTGTAACAAGTAACGATTATATTTACTTTTAATCATATTTGACGTTATATGATATCGATTATAAATGCAAGCTAAGTCGACACGATTTTCCTTGGATGGAAGTAACTCGTATTATCGGATGGTAAGATCTTTAGGAACAGGTCTACGACACGAAGTAAGAAGAGGCAAATGTAAAGAGGCTAATCGAAAGACGTGGAAAGGCAAGATCATTCGAACCGGAATCCTTCATATACGTACACGTATACAAATACTTAAGCAACGTAAGTTGTACATATACAGATGGCACGTGCGAAACGTATCTTGCGTTTTCCTGTCATTCCGCATCCTATCAGTTTTATAACTACAACCATCGATCGATGAAAGAGAGAAAGAGATAGACTCGCACCTGTCAAACCGTCATTACCGATAACACCATCCTTTTCTAGACTATGTCATTGAAGCAGGGAAACGCGATGACGCGGCTTCTCGATATTAGAACGTACCTACTGCTATCTTCCAAGATAACGTTCAACGAGCCACGTAATTCAACGTCTTGGCGTTGAGAGGATATTTTTCCTTCCTTTTTTTTCTCGTTTCTTAGATCAGAACAAGATCGTCGGCATCCGTGTGCTCTTTGAAAATGTCGCTAAACCTGTCTTCGTAATATACTCACTAGCCATTAAACGTTCGCACGATTGCTACGTTCTTCTATCTAACACGAGGGATATCATGAGGATTCCGTTGAGACTAAAATACGTATATGACCTTTAATCTAATTCGTAAGATTTCTAATCCCTCGTTATTTCTGATAAAATTAAAAAAAAAGAAAAGAAAGCATGATCTAACCACACAAATAATTACAATTTATGCGAAGTAAATAAGTAGGTGCGTTCGAAAGCGTGATTTTAACAGAAGCTTTGCGAATCTTATACAGTATATACTACACAGTATGTGTATCGTACTATACTCCAACGTACAGTACAGTACAGTATTACACAGTACATGCATTCATCGAATGAAAAGCCGAGTAGAAGAAACACGACGAGTCAATAATCGGTAGTAAGAAATCGGCATATCGGTCGGCATATCGAGCCAGTGGTCCATAGTCCGCGAAGGAAGGGATACGAAATTAATAGTGTCTATGCGCGGGAACAGGACGAGAGCGAGAGGCATTATCGTTCCTCGTTTGGGCATTGGGAGCGTGTAAAGGCATGATGCAAAGCCGAAGCGGCACGGTCCAGTTCAAAGCGACGATCCACGCCACCATTGCCGGACACGCCAGGGGCGCAACAGCTTGATACATCGTTACACGCTGTTCCTTCCATGTGCCCTTTCCATGCAGCATCCCTATTCCTCTCTTCGTCTCTCTCTCTCTCTCTCTCTCTCTGTCTCTCTGTCTCTCTCTATCTCTCTCTCTTTCTCTGACGATCACTTGGATCCCAAAGCTCGAGTTCAGCCATTCCCTTTTCAAGTCCTTACGATCGACCTAAGCCAAAGAGCCGACCGTTCGACGTAATTATTTTCTGTCCATCGAGAATGATCGCCTGCTCGCACCTATACCAAACTCACCTTCCCTTTCTTATTTCTTACTTTCTTCTTGCTGTTTATTTTTTCTTCTTCCTTCAAATTTTTCTTTTAATATTCTCTCTTTTTCTTTCTAATTCGTTCCTCCTTCGAAGCGATATGTACAAGCTCGAAAAGATAGGGAGAGGAAGTTCGCGCTTGGAAAAAATTCGGAGATTAATATTTCTCATTCGTAGAGATGAATTACAAAAAAAAAAAGAAAGAATAAGGTGTCTTTTAAATACGATACAGAGGGCGTTTGTTATTTCGTTAATTTTTCGTTTAGTGATTCACTGAAACGCCATTACTAATCGAATGAAAAAAGAAAAGAAAAAAAACAAGAGAAAATATACAAGTCCGTTTCATTGTATTTGAGAAATCACATTTTCTTCTTTCATCGTCGAAGGTCACAGTCAAAGCTGTTAATATAACTCGGGCAGCAAGACACTGTGTCCCCGGTTCGCAACAGAACACAGAGGATGTAGGTACTCGAACGATTTAAAGACCGGGTGGATCGCGTGGGCGACGACTGCACGCCTGCCTCCATGGTGTAAAAGCGAGTTTTACGGCGCGAGCGATGCCGTCTATCGTGAGATCGTATTAGACCTCGGCGCCTTCCCTTTTTAGTTCTTCTTCCCGCGGCTTTAGACCGTGCTCGTAAGTACGCGAGCCCGAAAGGTATAACAGGGATATTATGAGAAAGGATGCTTTTCTCATAAATATTTTTCTACCTTCCGCTGAACGATCTTCTTCTTTCTTTGATTCTTTTCTTTCCTTTTCTCTTTCTTTTTCTTTGTTTTTTATTTTTGTTGCCCTCTATCTCTCTCACTCTCTTATTTTCCTTTCCGTTATCCTTTTACCAAGTTGTAAGATTAAAATGTATGTTAGAGAATAAAGCGATGATACAATGCTGCTTGCAAAGAAAATTCAGTAAAACTAAAGCAATGAAATATTTTATTATATGGTTTTAATTATTCACTTACTTTCGTTTGTCTCGTTCAATTTCCGGAATTCGTATTTCCTCGTAAATTTTTATCTTTCTTTTCTTTGACATTTTTCCTCAATAAAATCAGCTCTTTTTCTCTTCTTCTATCATAATTTATCTTATATCTCGTATACAATCTATGTACATACTATGTAGATATGATTGTCCGTTTGAAGACGGTATTGAAAAGTCTTAAGGGAAAGATGATTTATGTCTGATAATAGCCAACGATAAATCTTCGTGAGTATCTTAGGAAAACGAAGGAAGAGGACCAAGCGTTTAAGAGTGGATCTGTGGTGAATTTTTAAATTACGGTGTACGCTTGTTCGGACGACTTCCAAAACGTGATACCGTAACAGGTGTAGAAAGAAAAAAAAAGAGAAAAGAAGGGGGAGGAAAGAAACAAAAAAAAACAGAGAGAGAGAGAGAGACAGACAGAGAGATAGAGAGAGAGAGCAAAGGAAATTACAGGAATACGTGCTTACTACGGTCAAACGGTCTCAGGGACATCGAGAAGTCGACTTTCCGCGCATCGTTTTATGGAGGCATCAATTACTTTAATATCCGTGCTTGGAATATCGACGCGAGTACGCCTCTTCTTCTTCTTCTTCTCTTTCTTCTTCTTCTTCTTCTTCTTTCTCCTCCTTATCTTCTTTCTGCTCTCGCTTCGTGCACGTCGATCGGTTGGTAGGTGTCGGCGCTCGTAAAGAGCTCGGTCCGTGCCCTTTGTGGCGTAATCGGCACGGCCATGGAACACCACGCTCGGATTATAATAATGTTTACTATGCGACTATGACTCCGCGTACGTTTAATGGCGCCATAAAGAATCGATGGGTCGTGTTTGACCAGGGTACCGTAGATACGAATGAACGGATAGAAAGAAAAAGTGTGTGTGTGTGTGTGTGAGAGAGAGAGAGAGAGAGAGTAAGAGAATCGAACCATACTCTAAAAGTACGGTCCTTATAGGACTATATAAAGGGCACGAGGCACGAAGCGGAAGAGCATAAGCACATTCCGATAAATGCGCTTTATCCAACACGGGAAAATAAACGCAGGTTTCTGGCCGTGTACCTACTAACACACACTCATGTCGCTTTGTTCGACTAATTAAACGTACCTAAGCTCGCAAGCCTCGCGAATTTATGGGAAGCCTTATGTTAGCGAACGTCGAAGTAACTCGATTAAGAACGCTCGATAACTTAATGACGCCTCTCTCTCACACTCTCTCTCTCTCTCTCTCTCTCTCTCTCGCTCTTACGAGCGAAACGAGCGTGCCTTTGTCATTGTAAATAATGGGAATAGTGCAATAAATAACATCGTTGCGTCTTCAGACGGTTTTAACGTCGATGTGCTTTACGACTTTTATCTCTTGTCTCTCAATCGGTTATTCCACTTTCTATGGGCTACCTAAGTGATTTGTTACGTTTAGTTTAGTTATATACATTTAGTTCAATAATCATTTACATTTTATTTAGATTTATTCAGACCAAACTCCATTTTAGTTTGGGTTTTTATATTTGTGCATATATACGCACAGGTTTACACAACGAACTTTTTTCTTTTTCTTTTTTTTTTCTTCTTCCATTTTTAACGAGTAAACGTAAGGAAGTATATTTACTCGATTTCTACGATTAAAGAGTTTCTACGAAATTATCGACTTTCGAAACGGTCGTTCTCCGCGAGGTTTCTCCGCGTTTCCATTGTGTTCGATGAAAAAAATACATACATACGTACATATATATATATATATATATATATATATATATATATATATATTCCTGGACATAGTCGAGATTGAAAATTTTGCCTGGGGTTGGAATTTCTCTTCGATCGAAATAAAGTTGACTCTTCGAATGGGAGCTGCAACTTCATCGCAAGTTATTTAATACGTAAATAATAAATATCAAAATATTACATAAATGTAGTGATCGAATAAGGGACATCGTTACGTTCGTTTAGGTTGAGAAGACGCTTAAAAGGTAATTCGTGAAAGGAAACATGAGAAAAGTCTTGTAACCGTTTATTACCGGCGCCGAACGTAAGAGGAATGTTTTAAAACGACGTTGTGCCTTCAGGGGACACGATTATGAGTTACAATGTAATGGCGATTTATAGCACAGTAATGTCAAAGGAACCTTCTCTTTTCTCAGCTACGCAATACCGCCGTAGCAACGTTTCATTTCACGAGGTAATAAGTCTTTTCGCTTAGATCCTTAAGAACGATTTTTCTTTCATTCAAAATTAACCAAATCACTTTAGAATTATTACTTTGATCATTGAAAATATTATTTTCATTTTTCTTATAATTTCAATAATTCTTATAATTTCAAATAGACATTTTACCTATGCCAAATGTTTCTTTCTTTTTTTCTTTTCATTAATAGATAATTACAAATATCCTCTTGCAATTTGTTGTTCCTTTCGACAAAATTAATCTGCTCACAATTCATTATTCATCCACTTGAATCACTTGTATTAAGTTGTAATAATTGTATATAAGTTGTAATTTTTTTATAGAGAAAAGAAAGAAAAAAATAAAATAAAATAAAAACGACGGAAAAAAATATCTGCAGAAAGATTAGGGAGAAGACATTTTTGTTAAGGAATCACGTCGAGGTTATAGGATATCCCCGAAAGAAAAGACCGTTGAAAGGACTCGACGAGAGGACGCGTAGAGAGGGAATCGTCACGCCACGTCAGAAGGAGGGCATAACGAAGAATAAATAATTAGCGTGCGGCTTCGGGACTGCGGTTTAGTCGCGCACGCGCGCCCTGTCGTGAGCACGTCGGCGACTGACGTCCTGTCCTTTAATAACATCCTGAGGGCTGCGGCCTTCCAATTCTCTTTTCTTTTTTCTCTTCTTTTTTTCCTTTTTTCTTCCCTCTCTTTTGGGCTTTCTTCCGTTCGCCACATCGAATTATCTACGTTGCACAGAAGAAAGAATGAAATTGTTTCGACGCGTTAAATGATTTCTTGAAAAGTTACCCGATCGACATTATCGACATTATTTTTTTTTTTTTTTTACGTTCGAACGATTACATTTTGAGTATATCTGAATTTTGTATGAGTGATAAAAAATTCAGTAAACTGCGAGATCTTTTTATTTTTCTTGTTTCACATACTCGGGCGCGTATAAGGGAAAAATGCATAAAATTAGAAAATAAAGAGAAATTTTATTCTCAACAAAGCGGATGTAAAATATTACAGACTCTGATCATTTAGCTAGCACCCGATTTCCAATAAATATAACACGCTTGGCAGTCTATTTTTGGATTTTTACCAAACATCTAATATCTAATGGAATATAATAGAGACGGTATCTAAGTATGTAATCGAACTATTAAATGTCAGGAAATACAAATTATCGAGATTATTATATCTGAGAATTTGTTAAAAAGATAAAATAAATAAAGGATTCTAGTCATCTCCCTTTTCTCACCATTTCGAATGCAAACGATGAAAGCATCATTTTCTCTTTACTCTCTGCTCGATGACGATAAAGCGATCGTCGATCGGCTGTCGAATAGCCAAGAGTTGAAATATAAAAAAAAGCGTACGTTTGGCATCGCGGACAGCGATCCAGAGGAAAACCTGGGGACGGTCGGCGGCAAAGCGTGATGTGAATAAACGCGCGCCATTAATAATTCATGTGCCACAAAGTGACACAGAGAGAGAGAAAGGATAGAGAGAGAGAGAGGACTGCTCGTGATTACGCGCGATATCGAGAGTCAACTCGTAGGTAGGTATACACGTCTCTGTATACGTATGTATATACATACGGTAGGGTATTATAAAAGCCACAAGTGTTACATTGCACATCGTTCCTACGTTTCTACCTAGCGATCGTCGCGTGTCATTGAAATTCCCTGCTTTTCACGCTAATAAAACACTCTTTTTATAATACACCAGAGCCCGCAAAATCTCTGCCCTACGGACTATCATTTCTGTAAATGGAGAGTTTGACGAGTTTGTGAAAGGGAAAATTGAATGCAAATCGATATAGGGAAAAGATCATATCTGAAATAATTCCCAGGATACAGTGAATACGTACAGTCGATTTATATAAATTTCTGATAAACTCTTTTGATAAATATTCTATCATTCATTATTACATACAGATCTAACCAACATTTGATTTGTTTCATTAGAAAATACAGATTCCATTCTAACGCATCTAATTAAGTTCTCATCTATCTCAAATTGAAAGACAAGGATATTGTTTAACCATCATCATCATCATCGTCTGTCGTCGTCGTCATCGTCGTCATTATAACATCCCATCAACAATACCAAATTTTCATTTGCACGATGATCTGAAACACGGTAGATACTCTCATAGTTAAGGGGAAGAAAAAAAGAAAAAAAAAACACGGATAGTACCTATCTACTTATTTTGTAAGTCGTGTTTGTATACGATGAAAAGCGTGGCGAGGATAGCAAGGCCATTCTCAGACCGTTCTCATTTTCTCGGCACTGTGGCTACGAGACGAATCGAATCGTACGGGGCCTGGCATGCCCCTCGAAACTGGCCCCATAGCGGTGCCATGTGCTGCCGTAGGTCTGCCTGCCACTCGATCGAACGCCCTTCAGGTAGAAAAACGCATCGGTCGGCTAATACACGCATCTGGCGAGCGGAACCACCCCTTCCACCATTTCCAACCACCCCTTTTACCTTTCCTCCTTTCTTTTCTCTTTCCAACGACTCTGGTATTTGTAAATCGCCACGGTTTTTATACTTAATATACCATATAGATGACAGGTTTTACTTTTAGTAAAAAACTAAAAGCTGATCTATTATAAACTGAACGTATACATCGTTAAGGATGGAATTACAAAAGAAAAGAGAAAAGGAAAAGAAAAAGGATCGAGAAACAAAGGAAATATGCCTATATTTATGTAATTAATTTCGAGATAAAAATTACAATGTCTTCTTAGCGAGAATCTACGATATATTATATATATATATATTACTTCGTTGCGTAATAAAGTATATACCTATAAAGAAAAAAAGATTATTAATCCGAAACAAATGATCCAATAGATATTATTATCAAATCCATACGATAGGAACTATTCGTTTACTGAATAAATAGTAGTAGAAAAGACATTGATACAAAATCCTGGATAGAAACGATCCCATCTGGAGTTCGGGAGACTGCGCCTATCTAAATAAGCACAGGTGTGCCATTTTTGCCGAAGGCAATAGAAATTTATAGACTCCTTCGCGCCTTCGTGGTAACGCGAATCGATACTCTTGGTTATACATCGGCGACAAACGAAAAGGAAAGAGAGATAGAGTAGGAATCGAAGGAAAGGAGGCCCAAAGGGATCGGCTTCGATTCAATGCCCTTATTCGTTCTGGATATACGTTACTTGCTAAGTGTTATCTCGATACAGGTGCGTACGTCCGAGGATGGAAGATGAACGATCGTTAAAGAGAGGAAACACTATGCAGATGAGAGTATACACGGACTTCTCTAGTATACTATTTCTGTCTCTCTTTATCTCTCTCTCTTTCTCTCTCTCTCTCTCTCTCTCTTTCTCTCCGTCTGTCTGTCTTTCTTCTTCTCTTTACTTCTCAACGATACATACATTCCAAACACTTGGAGAACATCGATGGCTCCCGCGCGATTCGAAAGACTCGCTTCTAACACCTACTACCTAGAAGAGTCTACTTCTTTTGGAGTAGAATCCGCCCAGAGATCGAGAATCGAACGTAAAGAAAGAGCCCATCGGATAGCTCGTATATCCTTCGTCGTTAAAACGGAAAGTGGAACGTGCTATTCCCCCTTTTATTTTGCCGATCTTCACGTTCAACCAATCGAGATATGTAACTATAGTTATAGCGTATTTGTGCTTACAGTACAATTTCTAAGTAGATTGATACACATGTGTGTCTGTGTGTATATATATATATGTGTGTATATATGTATATAAAAGATGCCGTAAGTTGTAAATCTTATCTGTTAGAAGATACCTATTTCTCGTAATAAATACGATATTTATTCAAACTGATTACGTATTTCATCGTCGTTCATCAATTCTGAAAAAAAAAGAATAATCGAATATATCATAAATCGTTAAAAGCGTTTATCTAACGGGTAAGTATCTTGATTGAAATTTTATCGAATATTAGTATCAGAAGTAAGAGAAGTCCACAACATCGAGGAAAGACGAGCGTCGTACGACGCAAGAGAAGCTCGTAAATTCAAGAGAACTGGAGTGACCGCTAAAGAAGCCATCGATCTCGTTCCATCGATAATCCGATGCCGGTGGTATCGACAAGGTCTACACACATATCTCTTTAGCCTTCCCTTCGTCAAGGTGCCGGGTCCTTCCCGGAGGGCCGAAACCGACGCACGATCCGCGTAATCACCGTAATTTCGTCCAGCGTGTCGTAATTTTTGAGCGGACGGTCATAGGAACGGTTTCATTCGATTTCATTTAATACCAACGCGTAGGTATACCTATACCCTTCGGGCATGATCCTCCTTACTCTATATTTCTCGTCTCTCTCACTCCTCTCTCCTCCCCTCCCCCTTCTCTCTCTCTCTCTCTGTCTTTCTCTTTCCCTCTGTTTCTTTCTTCTCTTTATTTTACGATAGGTAATTTGGAAAAGAGGAGAAAAATAAAAAGAAAAAACTGTAGGAATAAAAAAACTTCGAAAAACAAAGGGGAGAGAGAAAGAGAGAGAGAGAGAGAGAAGGAGAGAAAAAGGAAGGTGCAACGCGCTGTCCGTCAAAACGTTATTCTCTCTACTCTAAACCATTGATTAGCGTGAGCTGAATTAATAAGATTAATGAACACGATACACTGCTCGCTTTTACGAACGGCGAGTTTCACTTCCGTATCGGCACGGCGGCCCTGTGCGAAAATGCTCGAGTTACGTCGCCGAAGTATAATGGATAATAAGCGAAAACGAGCGCTTTAACTCCTCACGACTTTCGATCGCCCACTTTTTTTCGATTGAAGGAGTGATCCAAGTAGATTGGATCTCATCTAATATAAAACGAACCGGTTCATCGGTTGAATCCCATCGAATTACGAGGGACAATCCAATTTCTAAGGAAATACATATTGTTTTTTCTTTTTTCTCTTTTTGTTCTTTCTTTTTTGTTTCGTTTTGTCCCGTTTTAATCGTAACTTCGATTCCTGCGGTCGAGTTCGTATCCATTTTGCTTTCTTTTTTTCTTTTTCTTTCTTTATCCTTCTTTTTCTTCAGTAATCAGTCGAAACGTTTACGTTAGATATTTTTTAATAAGAGAAAATGAAAAAGAAAGAATGAAAGTTAGAATCTCTCGAAAAAGATTAAGCGTAAAGGTAGGAGAGGATAACTCACAGGTATCGATGGTTGCAACCCACGAAGAGAAGCCGTCGCGTTGCTCCACTTTCGTTGTTGCCTGTTTTGATATTGTCCGGTGGTCCTGTAGATGCTATTGTTCTGATGATTAGGACCGTAAGGAGCACGTTGCGGCACGGACGACGGTCTGAAGGGTGGATAGGATAAGGATGGATAAGCCGATGCCTTAGCTCGATGATAATCGTCAAAGCATTGCTGCTGTTGTTGCTGCTGATGGTGATGATGGTGATGATGAGAAGGAAGTGAAGAAGGATGATGAGGATGAGGAGGTCGATGATGATGATGATGATGATGATGATGATGATGATGATCACGAAGGTAGCCGTCGTTTGTGAGCGCGGATACCGCCATCCTATAAGCTGCGTGTCGATCGTGCGACGATCGTTCTCGATCGTGATGATCCTCGTGTTTAGGCTCGTCGATACGTCTACTCGAGAAAGCATCCGGTAAACGCGGAGGTTGTGCGCTCGTAGGTGGTCCATAAAAGCGAGGAAAACCGAAAGTCGAATTTGTTATATCGGGACGTTGATAAACTCCTCCTGTCCCTCCTCCTCCTCCTCCTGTTCCTGTTCCTGTCCCTGTTCCTGTTCCTCCTGTTCCTCCTCCTCCTATCCCTTGACAGTGAGCGGGATAATCAGAGCTCTCGAATTTTCCGAGAAAAGCTTCGGGTTTTCGTTCGTAACCGTAGTCCAAATCCGGACGATGATGATAATCATCTCCTCGTGATTCGGGCTTAGATTCGTAACCTTCGGTAGGCTCCGGCATCTCCAGCTTCACTTTCACTCTGCCGTTATCGAGCAGCTCGCTGCTAATAGTTCTGTTGTCGCTCGACGGCTCGCACTTCACCTGCGGAGACCTTGCACACGGACTCCTCCGCTGATCCAAATCCCCTTCGCAGCCACCCACGCTAGCTTGCTGCATTTTCTCCACGATGTTCTCTCTTTCTCTCAGGTGTCGGATCGACACTCCTTCGTCGATAATCTCATCGTTCTCTTCACCAACCTGAAACGTTGAACGATCTTCCGTGCCACGTGATTCGTGCATCAAAGTACGATCTAAAAGAAAGCATGTCTGGGGACTCTAAACGAAAAATCAAAATCCACCAGGACAACGATAAGAAACGTCGTTTCTCCGTCGTCATCGTTTTTCTTCCGAAATTTCACGACATTTCAGGCGCGAATGGGATTCGACGAGAGACGAACGTTTCTCCATTTTTAGGACAGATCAAATAGAAAAGGCACTTCCTTCGCATAACACACCTCCAAAATCCTAACTTTTCGGTAGTCCGACGATGTAGGATAGAGACGGTGTGTATGGTGGGGGTGACGAAGCGAAAGAGGAGGAGAAGTTGGCTGGGGTTGGAGAGGGGGAGGACAAGGGCGGCGTGACAGTTTCCTCGGTGTCACGTGTCCCCGACCTTAGGCCCCGCCTACGAGACCAATTTTCCTGCGGCCGAAAGGTAACGCCGTTCTTGGTTTCTCTCTCCTCCGTGGCAAAGCACATTCGTCCTGTCATTCGCTGAAATTAAACAAATCGCAACCAAGTCCAAGTCCAAGTCCGTACGAATTAGCATAGTCACTGATGTCGTTTTTCTTCTTAAAACAAGGGATCGCTCGCTCAGTCGTAGGATTAGTATTCTAATATGGTGCGAGAGGATCAGAGAGAAAGAAAGAAAAAAGGTAGAGGTAGAGGGAGAAGGAGAGGGAGAAAAAAGAAGGAACTGTCACTAGGTGGTGCCTTTTTTCTTCGTCCCACTTTGTTCGTCGGCTTGTCTCTCTCGCACGCACGCACAGCCTGTCCCACTCCCGTTATCCCCACCTTTCTCAAGCGGCGACAAATCAACGGGCTTGAGGCAGAGCACACGACACACACTAGGAGCGAACGCGGCACGGTCAGTGGACGGTCGGGCGTGCGCGCGCGCGCACGACACGACACGACGCGAGGACAACACGAGAGAAGATAGATCGACGAAAAGACTCTGCGTCGTTCTCGAACGATCGAACTTTTCAACGTTCGGTCAGCTCGAACGTTGGGTACTATAATCCATCGCGATGCCGTCCTTCGTCATCTTCTTCCTTTCTTCTTCCTTTTCCTCTTGGAATCTCTCGTGAGCCGTTGGAGCTCTTAAAGCCGACGGTACGACGTTCGCGAGAACCTTGCGAAACGAGTAGCTCTCGTCGAAGTACCGCCTTCGCTCGCTTCCTCGCTTGCTTGCTCGTTCGCTCTCTCACTCGCCGGCTATTTTTCGATCGATCGGCACGCGCGCGCACATCCAGAACGACACGACTGGTCGTCGTCGGTCGTCCGTATTCTCGTTCTCGTCTCGTTCTTCGTAGGACACACCGTGAGAAAAAGATGGAGAAAGAGAGCGAGACAGACAGAGAGAGAGAGAGAGAGAGAGAGAGAGAGGTGGGAGGAAGGGAGGAACAGAGAGGAAGAGAGAAAGAAAGAGATAGAAAATAAACGAGAAAATTAGAGAGAGAGAGAGAGAGAGAGAGAGAGAGAGAGAGAGTGAGTGATAGTGAGAGAGAAAGGGAGAGAGAGAGCACATACGTAAGGAAGCCGGGCTCGGTGAGCTGATCGCGTACGAGTTTCGTTCCACGCAGCGTGAAACTTGGCGGAGGTGCGCGGCCACCACCAAGAGACGGAAACTCACGAGTATTGCCGAGAACGGCCGAACCACGATCCATATCTCCATCTCTGTTCAACACTCTTCCACTTCGTTCTTTCCTCCTTGCTCCGACCAGTTCGTCTCTATCTCTCTCTCTTTCCTTCTTCACTACCCTACTCTACCTTCGTACTTTGCCGCCTCCCGCTTTCCGCGAACGCGTATCAACCGTGCAGACCCACGAAGTGGGTTCACCTTTTGTGAGACCCCCTGCACACCTCTACCTTCGATATACATGTATATAGATCGTGTGTATGTAAGAGGGAATGCTCAATGCGTTACACGCACACAAACGGACATACACATGCACGTACGCGCGCGCACACACACGCTTATACCGAGTAGGTATCTGTCGCTGGAGATGGATAGGTCGTTGACGAGTCTTATGATCTTATTTTTAGTACCTGCTTCCAATCTTTTGTGGTCTGATTTTTGAATGCATCTAAGTACTCTCGGACCAGTTTATTTTTAATGCGTAACTCGGTACAGGCAATTAGAATTTAATGTACGTATTAGAAATATAGACTCTAAGTATTGAATTGAAATGATTGTTTTACGATCTCACTGTTCGAGCCTATTATTTATTATAATCAATAATCGATGCCAATCGTTGCCACTATTATAATACAGATATCAAGAGACGAAGCATCAATTAACTCTTCCATCGACCGTAACAAGCAATTGGATTTCCAATTTTTCATCGATCGGAAGTGCTACGTCTACCGGTACGCAATATGTAAAAAAGAAAAAAAAAAGAAACGTCACGATCTTCAGCTTGCCGTGTGGAAAACAAAGGTAGACTTGGATGAGGAGGACTCCAGATCGAACGTCTGGATCGCTAGGAGAAGGAAGCGGTACATTTTAACGGACTCTCTCTCTCTCTCTCTCTCTCTCTCTCTCTCTTTCTCTCTTTCTTTCTCTCTTTCTCTTTCTCTCTTTTTCTCGGGGCTGGCAGGTAAATCGTTGGAACCGTAGAACGTATACCAGTTCTACGGGGTGAGGCGAAACAAAAGGAGAAGAAAGTGGAGGAGGAGAAGGAGGTGGAGAAGAAGGAGAGAAAGAGGGGGAATAGTACCTCCGGCTCCCTTTTCGATCTCTCCGAGCACGTCGATATATATATATATATATATGCAGGTAGTATACTATATAGTATACATGGCCGCAGCCCCTGGACTCGCGAGAGAAACGCGTCGAACACGGTGCGTTCGTGTATGCACTTTCGCAGCGGGATGACTGGTGAGAGAATTCAATTTCCGTCGTCGTTATCGTTGCCTCCATCAGACTTCTCGTCGTTCCTCTCGATTCGAATCTCCCGGTGAAACAATCGTTTCCATCCCCGAAGATGAGACGATCGAACGAAGCTTTCCTTTGTATTTTTTTTTCTTTCTTTATTTCTCTCTCTCTCTCTCTCTGTCTATCTCTGTACCAGTGTCGGAGGGACGTCACGTTGAGTGTCTGCGATTGAAAAAATGTCGAGACTTACCTACGGGGAACGTTTCGTTGTTAGAGAGATTGCAATTTCACGAGAAGCAGGGTCGAGCCCTCGTCAACCGGCCGATCCGGCCAACTAAGCGAATTACGTTTTACGACTCGGCAAATATAGTCCTCGTTACGCAATAGGTCTACGCTTCCCAGCTGTCCGATCAGTGGTTTCAAAAAAAACGCTAGGGTGTACTTATTTACGTGTGTAGTTAATTCACAGGAAGGAAGAAAAATGAACGCGAGTATTTGGACGTTTACGTTGGATCTATCCTGTGGTATTCTTATCTTGTTACATATTTCCATAAATGAAAAAATGGGAACGAAGGAAACAAGAAATGAGATAAGAAGGATCATCCGTCAAATCAAGATCGGTCATTTTAGAAACAGCATACCTAGATAAATAAAACATATTTGATCGATATATATATATATATATATATATATATATATATATATATATATACGAACGAAACTTGATACATGATATGAGAGAAAAGAAAATGCTCTTCGTTCACGATCATTTTTATAGCTTGATCTCGGTAGAAGAGATAGTAGTAGTGTAGTAAAAAAACGAAGACGAAGAGGAAGACGAAGACGAAGATGAAGAAGAAGTCTCAGGAAGGATCCTGCGCCGTCTGGTTGTCGGCGAACGGTTGAAACGTTGGCGAGGGCGTGTGTCACCAGAGTGCCTGGGGACAGATCGAGCCAATGGGAAGTCGTGGAAGGCGTGGATGGTGGGTACAACCGGGGACAGTCGACGAAAGACACGGGCAAGTAAGGCTCTCTCTCCGTCCGGTTGTGCGCGACACGAGCCGTCCCCCTCCTCTGTGGGTCGCTCGCTCGCGAAGCGAGGGACATCTCGGGACGTCGGTCGGTTGGGTCGAGTGGTGGGGAGAGCGTTGGAGGGGTCGTAGGGGAAGTAGACCGAGTAGTGGGGAAGCTAGACACGCCCACCGTGTCGAGGAGTGGGAGAAGACGCTCGGCTGATCCAACTCTTTCTATCCTTCTCTCTCTCTCTCTTTTCCCTCTCTCTATTTCTTGCTCTTTCTCTCTCGTTTTCTCTCTTTCTCTTTCTTCGTGCTGACAGCGGCGCGCATGTGGCATCTGCTTCTCCACGGATACGTCGCACGGATGACACCGGAGATTGCTCCTATCCAATGTACCTATGTAAGTGAGAAAGAGAAAGAGAGAGAGAAAGAAAGGAATATACTCGCTTTTGTGAGTGCGCGCGAGCACGTGTGTGTAGCTGTGTGTGTGTGTATGTGAGTGTGTAGGCGAGTAACACGGTTTACCGAGAGAGATACCTATGCTCCCTGGTAGTAGTCGGCAGCTCGTACCTTCGCAGCCATGCACATAAATTTCCTTAGAGGGTCCCTACGTCACGGATCGTGACTACGAACCCACTGAGATCGTAGGAACCGCGAGTACTATTCTCTTTCCTTCTCTTTCTCTCTTTCTTTCTTTCTATAGTTAGGTAAGTACTTACTTCTTCTCCCTAACGCCGTCGGAGATGCAAGAAACACGGACGACAAGCACCTCGAGCGACGCGTTCATGTTTCCCCGCCCCCAAACCCCTGCCACCCACTCCCCCACTAAAGTCATGTCCCTTTTCTACATCTCGATGCACCAAGATTATGACTGTTTGCAGTAGATATATAGAGAAGGTAATGCATCTCGAGCTATTCCGAGATCCATGTAATTTGGTTGTTCCACTAGATCGTGCGTCCATTCGCTCGACGCTAATCGCACGATATTTCTCCTCGATCGTTTGTTCACTCGCGCGGAAACACGTTCGGCGACGAGAAAGTCGTTGAAATAGGAAACGAGGAACGTCATTCTTCTGAAGTGACTTCTTCATTGGAGAAAGGAGTTTACCGTGTGAGTTTACTCGTTCATCCGTATTCTTTTTCATGGAATGCCACGAGAAAGGAAGCGAATAAGGTTTATGCTTGATTTCGATCAAGCCTACCGAAGAATCATGTCAGCGAGTAACACGATGAGAGATCTCACACGAAAGGTATAAGTAAGTACTATATGTATATCAATCTAGATATGTTAAATCCTATTTTTGAAAACATATATATATTTTGTGACGTCTGATACTTGCTTGTACCAAATCAGAAGAAATAAATAGAATTTCGTTGAAAACGTCCGATGAAATTTCAGAACACGTGTTCTTTTCTCTAGTTTTAATCGAGTAAGACGATTTGACGGACCCGATTTGTTCGTGAGACATTTCGCGCATCGACTCGAGCGACGGGAGCTTCTCGAACGATTGACGTCTCTTAATTGCGGCTTTTCTCTTATCTACTGTCACCCTAGCTAGTCCCCTAGTAGCGCGCTAAATCGAAGGATTAGTTTCTCTATCAACGACGACCCACGTCCGACGCTTAATCTTTTTCCTCAACGATAGGGACTGCTAGTTTCGTGAGCTCGCTTCTTCGAAAATCGATCGGTCTTTTCGCAAGTAAAGACGCAACACACATATACACGTATACATATATAAATCGCACGTATACGGACAAAGAGTAGAAATGGCTAGTATGTAGGTATGTACACTACGTCTACAGTATTATCGTTCGTCTTCTAACATTTATTCCCTTTTTTGCTCTTAGTTGATCGTGTCTCGGAATAGTTTCTCGAGTTTCTTAAAATCCACTTAACCGTCAAACACGGTACTAAGCGCATTACCGGACCACTCGTTAGAGTATACATATACACACATATAATATATACGTACACATACAATATAGGTACCTCTCTACCTATCTACAAGTATACCTTTAGTCAACGTTACCTTATACTATATGTTCGAGTTCACCGAGTTTCTTTTGACACTTGACATTAAAAGTCACGGTATTCGTGCAACTACGTCTCCGTCACGTCAGGTTGACGGATCGGCGCTGCGCACTCAGGAAATTAGGCAATTTCCGCTCGGCGCTCGCTCGTGTCTGCGTTTAATAGCAGCGCCACGTTACTTCACTGGTTCGGCGGAGTCGTGCTTGCTTAGGACGAGTATCGGTATAGCCGTCGTCGTCGCCATCGCCACTTTTCGTTTCTCTTGCCTCCTTCTACTCCTTGGCGTTGTTCGAGCGTTCGAGCCCCCTGGCTACCCCTCGTCCGATCGATTTTGGATAACCTCGGCCGTTCTTAACTCACGACGACCTCAAAACTATTTTATCGATCGTGTTAAAGTGAAACGAGTAGGGAAAAAAAAATAGAGAAAAAAAAAAAGAAACGAACTGTGAGAGAAATAAAATAGAAAATAGATATAATGTATCACAACTAGTGTTCTCGTACTTATTTCTAGAACGGAGTTGAGGTAAAAGGAATATGAGTATCTTCAGTCGCTGTCGTCTTGTCTCCATCATGCGTGGACAGGCAAGGATCGTTAGAAAACGTGTGTAATGGAGCCTCCACTGAATGCACGGTGGTCAGTGTTGATAGGCCCGTATGGTGAGAGCGAATCCTGGGGTCACCCTCGGGGTCACTAATGACACACGCAGCCTCGTGCACGCACACACGTTCACGCGAGAGGCAAGTGGTTGCTGCTCTCTCTCTTTCTCTCTCTCTCTCTCTCTCTCTCTCTCTCTCTCTCATTTTACAACAGTACCACCACCTACACGTTCGTACAAAATCGCATCTAGCACGATCTCACTCGCTCGTTCTCTCGCTCGTTCGTCCGTCCGTTCGTCCGTTCGTTCGTTCGTTCGTTCATTCGTTCGTTCGTTCATTCCTACGTACGTAGGAAACGCAAACGCAAAAGCGAAACGCGAATTGGCCTCATCAAAGCGAGCAAACAATGCTGGATGCCGCCGATGGCTCAACAACGTGTGGTTAGCCAAATCACCGTACAGCACGTAGCACACCGTGGCTATGCGCATCGAACGCGCCGGACAATGCAGCCAACCCGATCGGCTTGGTTCGAGATGTGTGATCGGCCACTCTCGATCATCCATCTACCCCACAGGACACAACGCCGGTACTTACAGCTTCTCGCATTCGACGCGCGTGTCTACGTGCGCTTGCTAGCTGCCCAACCGATAAGCCTTTGTTTGTTCTTTATATGTCGAAAGACAGAGAAAGAGAGAGAGAAAAAGAGAGAGAGATATTCACTTGAGATTTCATACCGTATTGGTCATGCTACGTTCTCCAATTGTTCTGAGTGAGATCGTTGAAAATTTCTTTACGTTATATGCGTGTATGCGCGCGTGTTGTAAATCTAGAAATCATTAATACATTATTTATAATTAGACGGAACTAAGTCTAGGACTTTTCACTTGCATTTAAGTGAAATAAATGATTACACTACTTTTCTTTTTTCTTTTTCTTTTCTTTTGAAAACTTTTCTTTTTTCCCTTTTATTAACACTGACTCAGCACCAGGATGATCCAAATTAATTTTCTCGAATGAGTGCAAGAAGTTATTACGTGCGTCGTATCGTCGCGTGTACGTTATGTAGAGCAACGTGAAGAACGATGATGACGAGGACGAGGACGACGATGAAGAAGAAGTTAAAGAAGAAGAAGAAAAAGAAGAAGAAGAAGAAAGAATATAAGAGGAAGGAGCGGAGGCAGAAGAAACCGTCTAATAAAAATGTTAATTGCACGGCTCGTTAGAGGGCCCCCCGCGAGGCGAGCTAGAGAAGTTCAGACGGGGTCGCCTCGCGGGGAGTCCGCGAGTATTTGCCTTTAAACGTTCTTCCTTTCTTTCTCTCTTTTTTTTCTCCCTTTTTATTTTTCTCTTCCTTTTTTTCTTTCGTTCCCTCTAAGCTTTTTCCCTTTTTAATCTACTCGTTCGCTCGATTATTTATCGCCGGACATTCGCTCGCTCGCGAATCTGGATTATAACGTTCTTTTCACTTCGCACGTAAGGTAGATACCAACCTACTTGCATACTTCCTAGATCGCAAAGAGGAAGCAAAAAAAAAAGAGGGAGGGAGAGAGAGAGAAGGAGAAAGAGAAAGAGAGGGAACGTGCTCTAGAAATCTTCTCTCTCACCGTTAATGAGGATCGCGTAACATGCCTAACGTTGCTTTTGATGGATAATGTTACCGTTATAAAACATAGCTAGACATAGAACGTTGCCTCCTCGTAAAAGGTCTCTTCTTCGTAGAATAAAGAATCCCTTTTCTCTCTTATCACCTCGTTCATTCCGTATCGTCGTATCTATATTTCGCCGTCGAGTTTACCGTCCCTTCTTCTATTTCTTCTCTCAAATACTTTCCATGGATAGAGTGCGAGAACGAAGTAGATCTTTTCAAACTCGAAAACACGAATTCTGCGTTTTACTGTCCAGAAGTTTTTTGCGATCTTTCGAATCTACTTCGCATCGTACTGAGGTACTTCGAATCGTTATTACAAAAGTCTATCTTTGGGATAGTGGTGTAACTGAAACGGTGTACTACGTTTCGAGTCCGAAGAATCCTCGATGTCTTTTTCTCGAGAGTGATGCCGAAATGTTAGGCTGGGAGTCCTTCCGAAAAACCGTCCACCAACGTCTACCGAAAAAGGCAAGCAGCGTGGGATTCGATCGGGCGCGTGCAGCCTCTTGTCTCGTTTCACTCGGCCTCGCCGCGGTTTGCTCTTTCACGTGAATTAACTTCGGCCGGAGGTGCCCTCGGATGCAACACACATTTTGTGTTTTTGGCCATTCAGTCGTACGTAGACGGATACCGGTCGTGGTTGGTCTCGACTTAGGCATGTACGAGCCGCCACCAATACGATAGAGAAAAAGATAGAGAAAGAGGGTGAAGGTGCAGACGAAAAAGAAGAGAGAGAGAGAGAGAGAGACAGTGAGAAAGAGAGAGAGAGAGAGAGAGAGAGAGAGAGAATCCATTCAGGCATTGAGGCAGTTGAACCCTCCGGCAGCGTGGTGGTCGAGCAGCCCTTCCTTTTATACATGTTATATTCCCCGGGTTTTAGGCACAGAAAACTAAAAAGCTAATTTACTTTAAAAGTATCCCTGAGTGAGAGTCGAAAGAGAGAAAGAGAAAGAGAGAAAGAGAGAGAGAGAGAGAGAAAGAGAGAAAGAGAATAAGAGAATACTAGAAAGAGAGAGAGAGAGAGAGAGAGAGAGAGAGAGAGAGAGAGATAGCTTCATCAAACGAGACCTTTTCAAAAGGCAACCCCCTGGGCTTAATGCAGCCAGCGACAGATTGGCGGTGGCCGATTCTCTCTCTCTCTCTCTCTCTCTCTCTCTTTCTCTCTCTCTTTTTATCTTTCTCTTTCTCTGTCTGCTCACACTCTCGATACGATGGCGAATAGTCATTTCGCTGATAGCTCAAACCGATAGCGAAAATGTCCAAACCGTGTGTCCACATAAAGACGTTCCGCGTACTGCTGTGGTTCTCGTGTTGCGAAATGCTTCGAAAGAGGGACTCTCTAACGGCAGACAGAATAAGCCAACCCCCGTGTTACTTCTACTGGGTCTAATTCTAAAATGTTCCTACGTTGGGTAGCTCGCATTCACGGAATCTTTTGGATTTGAGCGTGAAGGATGTGGAACACAAGCAAGATACATATATACATGTATATATGTATATATATAAATATATATATATGTTTATGTATATATATATAATTTCTAAGAGAGCAACGTTCAATTGACTATGAAAACTTTTATCATACGCAACGACTGGTTTGCTTCGAAACGTTCAACACAACGTCTGTTAAAATAAAATGAAAAAAAAAATCAATCGAAATATTTAATTCTTCTTAAGATTAAGACACGATTATCACGTAGATCTCACAAAATATAAGCGGAGTAAAATATTTTAATGCCTAACGATACGAATCGTAGAGAAATTAATATTTGAAGAGTGATCATTACGTTCATTTTTAGATGGAACTCGAGTAAGTAACTTCCTTTTTCCTTTCGTTTCTTTTTTTCTCCTTTTCTTTCTAATTTTCATTAATTAATCACCGAACGTGTAGTAAAAAGAAACACAAGAAAAAAAAGAAAAAAAAAAAGAAATAAATCTGATGGAAAAAATGAAAGGACGTTGAAGAATTAACGCGGAACGACGAAGGCGAACGTTACGTTGCAACGATAATAATTTTTCCTCTTCTTTCCTCCTCCTCCTCCTCCTCCTCCTCCTCCTCCTCCTCCTCCTCCTTCTGTTCTAACTTGGTGAAGAGGAATATCGTAGTCGGTGTTTGCGGGACGACACCGTCTCGGCGCTCTCACTGCAGTCACGGCCGTTACGTAGTCACCGCGTTAAATGCGCCATTATACTTGTAAATTCTGAACAATTAGCCGTAATCAAGCACAGGAAACCATCGCAAGTGGGTACGCAATTATTTTTAAATAAGGATTCCTACGCGACTCCTTCTTTCGTATAGGACTTGGAACGGCCGTGATTATTAATCCGAGCTCGCGATCGTTAAGCGGATAACGATACACCGGACGTTCTTAGCAAGTCCTCGGCACCTGCCAACGACTTTGACATCGCCGTATGCGTTGGAGATTCTTGTCTTCGAATAGGAGGGAAGCCTTCCTCTTTCGTATGTTTAATTCCTTTAAAAGCGTACTTTAAGTGTCCCTCTTTCTCTCTTTCACTCTCTGTTGCTACGTTTTCTATTAAGATAAAGATTATTAAGGGATAAGGTTAAATAATATTACAAGTACCAGACATCCTTTGTCAAAATTATATAAAATTAATTAATTCGTTCATTCGGTGATTCGAACGGTTTGTTTCCTTTTCTTTTTTCTTTTTATACTTTTTTCTTTTTTACTTTTTCTCTTATGGGAGTCACTTCGATGGAAGACATTGATCGAAACACTGTAACGTTTCTGTTAAGTAAAAGAACAAAAGAAGAGGATAGGAGATTTTTTTTTTTCGAAGACTTAGGGGGTAATCTCACTAACAGCTTAAACACACCAAAACCATGTAGGAAAAAGTTAGCTAGCAAAAAATCGTCGGCAGATATCCCTCTGTCACGTTTGTTTGCCAAGAGAGCCAATGAACCGACAAAGGAGGCTTACAAAAGTTTTAATCGACGCTCGTTCCTTTTGGCGTCGAGACCTCCCTATCGACTTTACCCCATCGATTCCCTTTTCCGAATGACAAATGAAAGTCTCGTTTATGGAATATATCTTTTTCACGCCATGATTCATTCGACGGAGATAACCGATTTATACTGATAATGATTTGTTTAATTAATTGTTTCTTTTTATTTTCTTTTTTTAATTTTCTTTCTTTCTCTTTCCTTTTTCTTTTTCTTTTCTTCACAATTATCGTTAGGTAAGTACGAAGCAAACGGTAGATCTGTCTGAAACACGTGTTTTCCTCTTTAACGCCGACGTTTCCCATGGACCGAAATATCGATCCTTCTAGCTATGTACCCTGCCGTTCTGAATTACCCCTACGTTGAGCAGCGATGTGACGTCATAGCACATACACCCTTCACTAGGTCACCGTGCCAATTTTCCAACAACGAGAGGCTAATTTCTTCGAACATTTTTTAAATGATATTACTATCGAATGATATTTAAGTTTGTTTATCGAAATTGTTTCGATACAAACGCGTTACGTTTACTTTGTTCGAACATTATTACAGTATTTTCATGTAACTCGTTGCTTGAATAAAAGAAATAAATTTAAGATAAGTTAAATTAAAAAAAGACAAAGGAAAAAAATTGGACGTTCGAAGAGATTGATGCATTCGTCAATATTTAATTTATGATAAAGAGACATCCAGAGAGAGAGAGAAAGAGAGAGAGAGAGAGAGAGATCTAATAAATAGAAAAATAAACATAATTGCGTATCCATAACCGAGATAGACTTCAGAAGCAGCGTAGTGAGCATTTCTTATCCAGGATATCGATTGCTCGCTTCCTGATAGGAACCCTCTAGTGGCGTCTCTAAGGAGGGTGCGACGATTCGTAGGGGTGAGAAGTAGGGTGTTCTTAGAAGGGGCGTTGCGTATAGCCGGAGCATTACTTTTATTCCGTGTCATTTGAGCCCACACTCGGCTACGAAACACGCTCGCCTCGGGCAACGATACAAACGGATGCAATAGATTTCTCTTGAAAGTGGTTTCGTGGCCTTCCTTTCGAGCGTACTGTGTCTCGTATATGTATATATATGTATGTACATATGTATATATAAACGCATGTATATGTATATCGTATATATATATGTATATATGTTGTGGCAATCTTGAGGTCCTTTGCCTCTTATCCCTTTCAAACATATATATTTATGTATATATATATACATAGATGTGTCTAAATACATAGAATAGAAGGAATTCCTTTTGAAAGGACAGTAGAAAGAGGCTGTTAGGGGACGGACAAACGAAACGAAAACTCTAAACCTTGCAGTACATATCGATCGAGAATACGAATACGAAGAGGTTCGTCGTAATTCAAAAGTGAAAAATTACCCTCGTATACAGTCGAGACTTTCAGCGAATCCGATCTACTCGGAGGACATAAAACGACGACGGGTATTTTGTTGGCGTGTATAATCAGTAGGCTCAGGAATGATTTACTGAAATTTTGCTTGTATACGTACGTAGGACACGCTTGACGGTGGAAGAACGTGCTCGTAAAAATCCATCGTGCATACGCAAACATTAGGAGACGGGTAGACGGTCCCAGAACGGTGGCAAATCTCTGGTAAGGTGGTGTTTTCTGTCTATCTGTCTTTCTCCCTCTCTCTCTCTCTCTCTTTCTCTCTCGTTTTCATATCTCAGTGGATCTTTATCGTCGGCAATTACGTTCAGTTCCGGCATAGGAACTGGGAAATGGCGGATGGAAGGGTGAGAAGGGAGAGAAGGTACACGCGTACGGTACTTACAGGGTGTATGGTATGACCGTGGAATTATATAAAGATGAAAAGTTAATGCCTTGGTGGGCCGCAGAGAGGCAAGCCCGTATCGGCTTCTGCCCTAACCCTCAATCACTGAGGGCTCTTATGACCGCCCGCCACGATCCACCAGGGAAAATTCTGGCGATCATGGAACATGCGACATCAAATATGCAGCTCAAAGTCAGTCGAATCTATGGTTATGTCGTTCGACCGAAAGAGAGAGAGAAAGAGTGGAGATACGTCGACCCTGGAAAATGTCTGTTTATGGGACATGGTTTATCAAGAGAAATCCTTTGCGACCGAAAGTCCGTCTCTCTTTCTCTCTTTTTCTATAAAAAGAAAAACAAATAAAAAGAAAGAACAATGATAATGATAGTAAAAAAATAATAAAGAAGAAAAGAGAGCGAGATAAAAGATAAGATACTACCTATAAATTTTTATCGTTGAACGATCAATGGCCGGTTTCATCGAATTAGATCTCTTCAAATAGATTTTACTCATTCGCATTTCTAACCACGTACGAAAGGATAGGTCACCTCGATAAGTTTTCATTGAGTTGGTAATCTAACATCCATGGCCTAGAGGCGAACGTATTAATTTCAAACGTGGCTTCGGCGTGCCAGAGTACCGCATTTTCTTGCTTTGAACAGCACCGGTAGTAGGTCGTACGACGTCAATTTGCTCGAACGTTTAATACGACGCGTGATGGCCGGCGAACACGACTTCCAAGTACCAACCTCTACGACGTAACCTATCGGAGCTTTGAATAATAAATGCACGGGACACACAGGCGGTCACGCTACCTAGAAACACTGCCTTGTCACTCGAAATGTCAGACGAGACATCCATGATTGCAGACTATGGAGCCTATTAATTAATGAATCGGCGGCCATTGTTACCGACGATAATTGTTCGAAAAATGGCTGGCCATTTTTCCTTTTCTTCTTTTTTTTTCCTCCTTCTCATTTTATCTTTCATTGTCAGTTAACGTACGTACATATGTACATAAGTGCACTCACTTACATAAACGTTCGGATTTTCGAAGAGAAAAAAAATTTCTCTCCACTTTCACGATTATTTTACTATGAGAAGTTATGATCAGGATACGACAATAACGTTAATAAATTCTACGCCGACCTATACAATTTTGTATTTTCTTTCTCTTTCGTGAACTCGTACGAAGAAAGAAATGATCACGAGTTTTCCACGCGATCCCGTCGAAACGTTCGTTGGAATCTCGAACGGACGTTCGTTCCGTCTCGCGGCTTGATCTGAAATTCCTCGCTATTACCGACAACATACCAGAGCCGTCTAAGGTAAACGGCACCGGAAGTCGGACAGATCCTAGGGATTCCAAACGGTCGATCTTAGAAGCCAGAGTTAAAACCGATTCTCGAGACGTATTCAATGAGACCTTGGGACCGTCCTGCGTCTCTCTAGTCAGCTTCCGTGAGAAAGATCGAGGACAAAGTGTTTGCACTTGTACTATGTACGAGTAAAGGAGATAGAAAAAGAAAAAGAAAGAAAGAGATGGAAAGAGAGAAAGAGAGAAAGAGAGAAAGAAAAAGATATAGAGGGAAGGAGACTGGTAGACGTGTGAAAGAGAGTTAGATAGGTATATAAAGAAAGAAAGAAAAAGGAGAAGGAGAGAAAGAGAGAGAAAGATAAAGATACACATACTCGCATACCTATAGGTATACGAATACATAACTTATGCAGATTACCACAGCAAGTACCATTATGTCTCTTTCGTGGTAACATGTGTGTACATCCTAGTCCACGACTTCTTTGATCCTTCTTCTTCTCTTCTTCTTCTCCTCTCTTTTCATTCTCTTACTCTTATCCTTCTCCTTCTCCTTCCCCTTCTTTAATTCCTTACCTCGTAGTTACACGCCTAGTACTTACATAGGTACTATCTATACATAGAAACCCATACACTGTCGCGATCCATCCCCACGGAAAGCTTACCACGATGGCACGATAATTAGCGTTGATTACGCAATAATCACCGACGGCAGCACTCTCCTCTCGGCGGCCATCTTCGGCCGAACGTTCGCTCGGCTAGCTCACGTCGATGATGCGAGTCCGACACCGGTGTGGACTCGAAGGGGTTAAAGGATCGCTTCCATGATGAGTAGGCCTTGAGAATACCGCCATTGCTACCTTCGCTATCTTCTTCTACCTCCGCTCTCTATCTCTATTTTCTCTTTTTCCTTTCCTTTGCCTTTTATCCTCTCATCTTCCATCCTCAACTATCCCGAGTCATCTTCTTTTTTTCTTTTCCTTCTTTTCTTTCTTCTTCTTTTTTCCTTCCTTCTTTTTTTAATCCAAAGTAATTTCATTCTCTTCAATATTTTCTCTCCTTATCTTATTTATATTATCATAATTTTTTATCATCGTCGATCCGTCTTAATTTACCTTTAATTCTTAATCGCAGGTCCTTAGCTTTATTTGTATTTTATGCATATAGGTATCCTACATTTGAATGGCCAGCTAGCGTGCGTAGTAGATTATTATAAGTCGATGTAACACTTGTAATCATATTTCATACCAATCAACGCGTGTAATTATCTAATTTATCTCTTCGTTTTTCTCCTTTTTTCTTCATTTCTATTTATTATTACCATTTTTATTATTCTTGTTATTATTATTATTATTATTATTGTTTTTGTTGTTACTGTTGTTATTATTGTTGTTCTTATTATTATTATTACTACTACTATTATTATTTTCATCATCTATTCTAGTCGCATTATTCATACATTTCTCACCATTGCCGTTCTCGACGTGACTTTACGTACGAGTATTCGAAAGTGGTATAAAGATAGAAAGAACGAGAGAGCGAGAGAGAGAGAGAGAGAGAGAGAGAGAGAGAGAGAGAGAGAGAGAAATCAACATTCCGCGAAGGGGAGATTTGCGACGACCCGAGACGACCTCTCGATCGTGCGACCCTTTCTCTCTTTCTCTTTCTCTTTATCTTTCGTTTTACTGACCAGAGAACGGCAAGTCTTTCATAGCACGACAAGTACTCACTCTTATTCACCTTCTAATGAATAACAAAGCAAGTGATTCACCTTTTAATGAATAACAAAGTAAGTGATATGATCTTATTAAAGAATATTTCAGTGACCGCCGATGGTTTTTAAATTCTTAAATAAAAAAAATAATTTTGTAAAACTGATTTATACGATAATTTTCTTACAAGTGCATCATTGGAAGTGTTAACAATTTTCTTCTTTATTTCTAAATAAAAAAAAAAAAAAGAAAAAAGAAAACATTTAATAGACGTTGTTCCGAACGTGTCGAGAACGCACGACCAGAACAAATTTGATTTTCATCGGGCTTCTATAGAAGGTTGAACACCGTCAATTGCTATAGAGAGAGAGAAAGAGAAAGAGAGAGAGAGAGAAAGAGAGAGATAGAGACAGACAGAAGTTAGAAAGGGTAGATATAATGTCTCCCGTTTGTCAGAGCTGTGGCCTCGAGGCGTTCGAGTTGTACCTTAGCCGTGGGCTAGTTAAAGTTAGTGAGTTAGGGACTACCAAGGCAGCAGCATCACCGCAAAAGGAGAACCATGGGAAGTCGCAAGGACAGAGATGGAATCTAACCAGCCGCAGATTACTTAGGTAATTGGTAAATACGAGGGTTACCTTACCAGTTTTCAGCAAGGGGTTGCGATCTGGATGCTCCCCATCCACGTAGCTCATTCTATCATTTCCTCTTTCTTCCATTCCTCTTACAGTATTTTCTATATCAACCTTACCTCCTAAGTTTCTCCCTTCTTTCTCTGCGTGGGTTCGAAGGGATATTCGCTTTAAGGGGGCGGGAAATGAGCCTTAAAATTGTTTAAAGCGTTCGGAAGGAGGGTCTGAAATCCCCTTAAACTTACACGACTGAGAATCTAACTCAAAAGTTTTTTTTTTTTTCGGGGGAATAGTCCGACGCGTTATGCGACAAGATATCCTCTTTTTATATCGTACTTTCAATTTGTAAATTAAATATCGTTTTAAATAAATTATCGATGATTTATATATTGTTAAGGATTTTCGATATGTCATTGGATCATTCAATTCACGACATACGATTGTTCCTCGTTACGTATCACTTTCGTTAAGAAAAAAAGGAGGTTTTTCTATGATACTAGAGAATGGGAGGGATGGTGGAAATAGAGAGGAAGAGAGATAGATAGATAGATAGATAGATAGAGAGAGAGAGAGAGAGAAAGAGAGAGAGAATAGAAAAGGAAGACGCACAGCGAGTAATTTCGTTTTCCTCGTTGAAGCTTCCGCTTCGGCTTCCTAATGAATAGTGATTAATTGCTGGTGCTCTGAGACCGACTCACGGCCATTAAGCCCGTCAGAGCCGATTCCGTCGAAATAATTACCGGCACTCGGAGCACTAACACAAGTATATACACGGATAAACGAAATACACGAAGATTTCTTTGAGAGAGCCGAGATGTGTTACTATTCTTCTCGGCTAATTTTTCTTTTTGTTTGATTTTTAATTCACCTTTACGGTGATATAAACGTTTTGGTAGCGATGTATCCATGTTAACTATTTTGAATTTTATACATCGAAATATGGATGTATGTAATACGTATTACATATTTACATGTCTACTGTTATAAAGTGTTTCCTTTAAACTCGTGAAATGCGTACTTATATATACGTGTATGTGTATTGCCAATGGTATTGCCAACGTTCACCATATATTGTGAAAGAGAGTAGCAGCGAAGCACAGAAGTCGTTCGCTTCCGCGTGCTATCGTACCGCGTAAATCACCGACGGTGCGGTTTGTCTAACGTTTTATACTACATGAGTAGGAATCGCGAGCGAGACTACTCACTTTCTCCGTTCCATCCTCGATTAATCCGTCTTGGAGAAGAATGGTAGAATTTTTTTCCTTTTCCCTTTCTTTCTTTTTTATTTTTTTGTTACGACTAGACATAAAGTCGAACGTAATGAAAAATTGTATCGTATCAATCAGATCAATTAATTGTTATTCATCTAGATAGTTCATAGGTTCAATTGATCACGCGAATGTAAATTTTTTATCTGCAACAAATTTAAGTGAAAACAAATTTCTTTTTCTAAGTAGAACTTTCAATTTTATTATAAATCACTTTTCGTGGTAACGCATCTGTTTACACATTTTGCAAGCAGTCCAAAATAAAAAAAAAAACAGAACGCATAAACGAAAGTTTATTCGAGTTTGAAGATCGATCAATAAGAAATCACTCCAAGTCTCGACGTAAGTCGTGACTCGTAAAGAAAAAAAGAAAAAAAAAAGAAATAAAGAAAGGAAAAAGGAAATCTTTTCTTTGAAAGTACGTCGTAACTCGATCAAAAGCTCGAAGTTAATGCACGTTAACTTAGCCGACACAAGACACAGGCACAAGAAGACAGCTGGGTGGACACGTACGCGAACGTATTCTTGGAACTAATTGCTATCGCGATGCCACTTGACCGAGACGGCTCTTAAGAGCGCTGAGATTGATTCACCCGGGTCCAGGGGATCCAAAAGCGTGCGGATATTTCGACGCTCGAGTGGATAGAACCGGAAGTAAGCACACGGACCGTATTTTCTACGGCTCAGCTAACTAAAGAGCCACCGAATGAAACAAACATTCGCACGTGTCGTTCCACTATTCATCAATGTTTCTTTATACGTTTGTATATTCGAAATATTTACGTATTAGGAAATGGTAAAAAATAGAAACGAAAACAAAAAGAGTTTTATTACATTTTTCCAATCACATCCTAGTCAGAAAAATTTTTTTATAATTGTATTATCAACGCTCTCGCAGAACGTATTTTACTCTGCGTTTATTTGCGAACATTATCAGATTCATTGTTTGTAACTCAATTACAAAGAAAACGAAAAGGATGAATATAAATAACGTTGTACTAGAAAATAGTAATAATAGAGCAAAGTTGCGTTAGTTCTTTCTAATCTTATATTCATCAAAGAGATTTTTCTTCTCGAGTATCGACCCTTTCTACGAAGATGAGTAGTCTACGTAGAAATGGACAAATATTTCGTGACTTAATCGAGAAAGAAAAAATAAAAAGGAAAAAAAAGAAAATAAAAGAATAATCAAGTTTGACGATACTTTCGATACTTTCATTCGATACATTCGGATTTCTTTGGATGGAAAAAAGGATAGTGGCTACGTTCTAGATGGTCGTCGAAGAAGTGCGAGTAGAAAAAATGCACGTATGTCGTTACGGATCGGTTCTGAGGAAGAGTGCGAGGGCGCGCGCGCGAGCGGCAAACGGCGTCCGCTCGTAAATCGTGCGATAGCTACGGGACCAGGCCGCACGATCGAACGTTATTTTATTTACGAGATGCAGCAATGCCCGGCTCTCTCTCTCTCTCTCTCTCTCTTTCTCTTTCTTTCTCTCTCTTTCTCTCTTTCTTATACTCACTCACTCTCACTCTTTCAGTCGATGATGCGGTCCGAGTACCGACGAGTATGGGTCGTTTTCCAGTTGAGCGATCGCCCAGCCGTACTATAACGCTCGCAAAAGGATCGTCTCTAAATAACGCGCCTGGTAATAAAAGGATAATGACCAAAGGAGAGCGAGAGCGAGCAGTATAGAGGCTGAAATCGCGCGAGTCCGAGCGAGTTCAACCGAGTCCTCGTTCTTTACTCGTGAGCCACGAGCCTCCACGAGGTTCCATGAGACTCCATGAGGTACCGTAGAGGTACTTCACGAGGCGCAACCCTTCACGATCATCGCGCGGCAGCTTCGACAAATTTATATTACTTTGCTCGAGTCCGTTGCTTTCGCTAAAACTCTCATGTTTTACGATGGAATACTACCGAAGTCGTTACTCTCTCTCTCTCTCTCTCTCTCTCTCTCTCTTTCTTTCTCTCTCTCTCTCTTTCTTTCTTCCTCTCTCTATCTTCCTTTTTCTTCTGACCGAACATGGAATTACGTTCGACATCGTCGTCACGAATCCTACAAAACGTTCGACGTTCACTCTCCGTTTCTCCAAAGCCCGCACCTTTTCTTCACTTTTCAAGTAGAAATTGCAGTACGAAACGTTTCTTGATATAGGTGAACTCTTCTTAACTATTGCTAATAACTATATTGTTGATTAGAAGATGTTAACTATCATATAAGACGAATGATGCTTTCTCCGTAAGATAAATTCGAGTATAACTTGAAGAGATAAAAAAAAAAGAAAAATCAAATCAATTTCTTTAATATCTAGTTTGGTACACCTTTGTGAATATTATTATCTACTTATACGTACATAGGTAAGTACTTACTTACATGCAAGTTCAATCGGTCATCATTACCGAAATCGACCTATTCGAAAAGCTACAATCTCTCTCCTTCCCCTTTCACGTATTTCTTTTTTCTTTCTTTCTTTCTTTCTTTTTTCTCTCTCTCTCTCTCTCTCTCTCTCTCTCTTTTTTTCTTTTTAAATCAAAGTCGAAAGCGTGCTCGATACATAAACGTTTTATCAAAGAGTGCCGCGTATCGAACGGTGATCGACTCTCGACCTATAACCGAATTTTTCCGCGAAGCGTTATTATTGCTTCCCGAAGCAATTATAAGTACGGTAGCTCCGGACAGAATTGCATAGTGCACACGCCGCCTTGGCAGGCTCTGTAATTGTTTCGACGATTCCTCCTCCTCCTCCTCCTCCTCCTCCTCTTTCTCTTGCACCTCCTCCACCTCTTCTTCCTTGTTCTCCTTTTTCTCCTTCTTCTTCTTCTTCTTCTTTTTCCTTCTTCTTTTCATCCTCCTCCTTCTTTTCCTTCTCCTCCTCTCCGTCCTCTTTCTCTTCCACCTCCTCTTTCTCTCCCCTCTTCCCACCTTCAACCTCTTCGGGCCGCGAACACAGCAATTGCACCTGCTTGGAGTTTGCTCGCTTTTTGTGGGAGGGGCAATCGCCTTATTCCCATCCATCTCCGTGACCTCAAGCACGCAACCTCGAGATCTGATTGATACGACCCCACCGCCGAATCGTTTCATCATCGACCCTGAATCTTCCACGCTCAATTTTTTTTTTTCGATTCTCTTTACGATCGCCACCCCATATTTCGTATCTCTCGAAATCATCTAAGAGCATAAAGAGTTAACGTTAGATCGCATAATAACTATGATAACGACTTATCCCATTAATATTTTATCAAAATATACGACATATTATCTGCGTTAATGTGGAAACAAAAGGAAAAGAAGAGTATATTATCCGTAAGAATTTTTTTCTGACGATACAATCAATTATACTTATACGATAATCATATACGATTACTCAGGTACGATTAATTACGTTTAACAATGACATAAATGTCTAACGTCGATATCAAACAATCGATTTGAAATAACGATACAATTAATTACTCTAACTTATAGAATAATCATATACAGAATAATCGGATACGATTAATTACATTTAACGATAACGTAAATGTCAAATGTCGATATAAAATATATAATCGATATAAATTAATATAATTGTGATAGTGAACAACGAGAGAGAGAAAATATGGAATGAAAAAGAAAATAAAGGATTTTGTGAGAAACTTGAACGCTCTTAACAGTAAGCTATCCGAAGCAATGCGAAAACGTGGATGCTGAGTCGGGACCCTTTACGTGTCTCATCCGGTCGATCCGGTGCCTCCTCACGCGGGTACCTCTGCGTTTCTTTTACAGTGGGCGCGGCTACTCTGGAGAGGCCGAGAGGTCGTCCTGAGCTGCTTGGGAACCGGCGATTGTCGCTTGTGCTTCGACGAGCACGCACTCTCAGAGGCTGAACCATCACCGTCGATACTCCATCTCTCTTTCTCTCTTTCTCTCTCTCTCTCTCTCTCTTTTTCTCTCTCTTTCTCTCTTTCTCTTTCTTTCTCTCTTTTTCTCTTTCTCCCTTTCTATCTGCAACCTGCGATTACCGAACGATTTTCAGATCGGTAGCGGCTCAGCCCGACGAGTATTTTTTCGCACGCTGCACGATCGTCTACGGACGTCTTACATCGGGACACGTTCACGAACCGGGAATAGGAAATTGCTTCGTGAATACAACTTCGATGTTGTAAATTTTTCTTCGAGATAATTGTCATTATATACCGTATGTCAAATTAATCCGCCCAACATTCTTCGATGAAAGTGTTACGTATAAACTTTTTTTCTTATGATCCGCTTGTAGTCATATACACGGCTATGCAATATATATTTATATTATATATACGTTATATATATATATTTCTTTGTTAAATTACACATACTGTAAATTATGTTCTTATTACTCGATATATTTTTCTATTAAAAATTTATTACAAGATGGACGATCAACGTTCCGTCTTCATCGTCTCTTTTCAAAGATCGAAAAAGGGAGAAAGAGCGAGTGTCCAGTTTCGTTCGTAGATTCTTCCTCGGTATCCTTGAAAAGGCTTCCTCGAGCAGTTTTCCAAGTGGGACGGATGAAGAAGGCGAGGTACGTCGGACGGTCGGTCGTTTCGACTTTATTGCAAGGGCGTTCTCCGACGAGATGAGGGAGACGGCGCGGTACTAATGCATCGTCAAGTGCTAATTACAGGCTACGTTGTGTTTCCCGGTAATAGTGCGGAATTTTATGGACCCCGTATTGCGTATCGCTTCGACGTATATAAAGACCCCTCTCTTTTCTTTCAGAAAAGTATTCCCTTTATGCGTCGATCGATTATTCAACTTCAATTTACTCCCTCGCGTTTCATATTACAACCGGCAGAAATGACACTCGGTCTAGTAGTCAGAGAAAATTCTAATTAAGTTAGACCAATTCGTCAATGTTACAACTTACGATATATGTGAAAAGATTCTTCTATTATCCGAATGAATTTGAAATTTTTACAGACATAGAGATAATTAAAATAATTTGTTAACTCGATGTCAATTTTTTTCTCTCGATATACTCTTTAATATATAAACGTCTGTCGATGTTAAATAATGTTTGAATTTAGAAACTAAACGAGAAGAAAATAAAATCGTTCGTGTTTCTTAGCTCACTGACAGTTAAAGTGGATTCTCGTTGTCATTGGAGAATACAAGAAGAGAGACAGAGAGAGGGAGGGAGAGGAAGAGAAAGAGAGAGAAGGATGTCAGTCTAGGAGCTTTTCTCAACGTTCGAGTAAAGGGGCAGACCGTACTGACCGTACTTCATTACCCAGGAGCCCTCCAGCCTCTACGGGTCATCCGTTATCATTTTTACAACTGCCGCCATTCAACAATGTCGAATAAACTCCGTTAGGTATTGCGGCTTGGCCGTCCGCAGGGGGATCTAAGAGGAGCCGTGCTTTTAAAGGTATCGATCGCGAATCCTTCGCTTCTGTCTACCTAGCACTAGCTTAATAATTTATGGCGTTTCGTGCCTCGACGTTGCTGACCAACGACGATGGAGACGACGACGAGCTCAAAGCTCGTTGTCCTTTGAGCCTTACGCTTTCATCTTCTTCACTGAAAATTTTTCATTCAGAATTATCCTTTTGTCCAACGTTCGACGTATACCTAACCACAGAAAGAGAATACACGAGTTTCCTTTTTTTTATCTTCGTACATTACTTAAAATCAAAATCAAAAAGAGACAAATCCTTTATCCTCGACCCCCGATCTGAATATTAATATCTCAAAGTGACGATCGTTAAACGAATGATGATCAGGATAAATCACAGATAATTCAAGATGTCCTATGCTATTTAATACCAGTATGAAGGCATTGAAGTAACCAAGCAAAAGATGTTTCAACGGACAAATACGTTTCCTTTTTGCCTTTGTCTAAAAGCTCTTCGCGGAATTCCGCACGCGATACCGTATGATTATACCATGGTCGTTCCGGATCAAGGCTGCATCGTGTTCGCCGTTAATCTCGTGGCAGCGATGAATCGTCGTTGCAGCCCCTTTTACCGACTGCGCATCCGGCTCCACATAGGTGTAAATACCGTGGTAGGTATCGATGTTGAATTCCAGTCGAGGTGAACGAAAGAGAGAGAGAGAGAGACAAAGAGAACGAAAGAGAGAGAGAGAGAGAGAGAGAGTGGGTAGATAGGTCGGTAGAAGTCGATGGAAGCAAGTAGGGTGGTTTAGAAAAGAGGAGGAGTGCCGTGTACGATCCGCGTAGTCACTTAACAAGCCGAACTCATTACCATTCGTCAATTTGAGGTACGTTCGGTCGGAGTGACCAATGGCTCTCTATTCCGTGTAATGGGCTACGGTCCGACATCCGTCACCGTGGCACCCGTGCCAGGGCCGTTATAACTGGAGCACCACGTCTCTCTCTCTCTCTCTTTCTCTTTACACCCTGCTTTGCCATACCAGAGGCATTCTCTCTTCCAACGACAGAGGGAATCAACTGGTTAGGCCCAAAGTGCCGACTATTCCATCTCTGTTTCTCTCTCTCTCTCTCTTTCTCTCTCTCTATCTTTCTCTTTCTCTTTGAAACGAGAAGATGAACTGGAAGAAAGGGGAAGGGACGGAAGAACGGTCAGCGGCCGTGGCATGGAACGTGGCCCCGAGGTTAAACGAGTTCCACTAACGAGTTGACAAATCGAGTCTCGGGGGGGTCGTGCCGAAGTAGACCTATAAAGCGAAGGTCGTGGGGGTTGGGGCCCACGTCGTACGTATCACCCGTTACTGCACTCCGACACGTTTATTGCTCTTGTTCGCGGCATTCTCGTAACGAATGACTCCATGGCAGCCTGAAAGAGAGATGAAGAGAGAGAAAGAGAAAGAGAGGGAGAGAGAGAGAGAAAGAAAGCAAGTGAGAAAGACGAAGAAAGAGAACTAACACGAGGACCACGATGATCCGTTGTTCTCGTTGTTAGTCGATCTCGCGGAAGAACTGACGAATACTACTCCTTCTTTAGCGCGATCAAATATCTACCTATGTATACGTCGAAAAGAATTGGCAGCTGAGAACGAGAGAGAAAGAGAGAGAGAGAGAGAGAGAGAGAGAGAGAGAGAGAGAGAGAGAGAACGAGCTATAGTTGGCGGCCATCAGCGAGGATGACATAGAGATATCGAGTCACGTTTCCAATCTTTGAAGATGACGCTGATGGATACCGCTCATCAATTGCCAGCCATCAGTGTCGTCCTCGGAAGCGTGAGTCGGTGGTATACATCCAGTTTGCTTTATGAGGAGAAGCCCCGATTGTCTCGTACCACTCGTGTCTCCTTAAATCTCAGCTAACTCGTTCTTCGCAAATCGCTGAGTACGAGTTAAGAAGAGTAGTACGTTAGTATCATTTTAGAGTGAAAAAATTTTGTATCAATCAAGAAATTTACTGCTTCGTATCGTAAATCTATCAACGATGTATAGCTCTTTGATCAGACTACTATCTATTGGTAGCCAACGAACGATTCGATCTAACATGTTCGAAAAAAAGAAAGAAAAAAAAAAGAGAGATAGAGATAAAAAGAGAGAGAGAGACTCTTGTTGTTTATTAGAAAGATCCAGCGAGGTTCTAACGATTCGTTCATCATGCGAACGATGTGATGTGTTCGCGAGGGAAGGTATTCGTGCTGGTATCTTTCCGAAGGTTAGGTATGTAAGTACCTTACGTAGGTACCTTAGCTGGAATGGGTTGGATGGTAAAGAGAGAGTGAGAAAGATATAAAGAGAGAGAAAGAGAGAGAGAGAAGCACGGTGCAGTGCACGTCGTTCCAGCCGGCGTCCCTACGCCACCCTGTTATTTTCTGGAGGGCAAATTATCTCGGGGCCGCGGCGGTGCTCTCGATGCACTTGCCGCGGTGGCCGGTCCCGAGCATTACCCCGGCTAGTTGCACAGAAGAAGTAGCATCTTCGCGCACGTATCTCGAGCCACCACGGCGCATCAAGGCACGTCCTACTGGATTGCGGCTCGAACGATCTCTTCTCCAGCATCACGAGCCGCGCACCACTGCTACCTGCTCTACGTATAACCCTCTGATACTCTTCTCCTAACTCCTTTTCTATCTCTCGCTCTATTTGTCCATCTCTTTTTTCTTCTATCCCGAATCGTCTCATACACAAATAAGACCTTAAGTCGATTCTTACATTCAATTATTTACGAACAAGATATTTGGCCGATTTTATCGACTATTGAATATCTCATACAATTAATTTTTATCATTCAATCATGCACATATATATCGTGGAAACGGTAATATCGACTGGGACATGTTTTGTTAATTATTTCCTTCTTGATATCCCGTGTGACGCGTTAGAAAGACAATTTTTATTTTGATCTTTTCTCGACGTAATTATTATAGATAAGCGTTGCGATCGTAGACATTTTTACGATCTTTACAACGGAGATATAAAGATATATGAAATATACATGAAACGTATGTGTGTGTACGTATATATATATATATATATATATATATATATATATATATATAAAAGAGGAAAAAGATTAAATAAATACATTCCACTTCATCTTCTCGATATTCTACGAATTTTTCGAAATAACTTTCTCTTCGACCCACCGCCCCATCCTCGTATACGTCGCGTTTTAAATGCTCGAGCTCGTTGTTCGTTTTGTTCTACTCGCGTAACGTTGACATTGAACGCTCGTGTATCCTCTCGATCACCATGCTAGTTTTAAATAGAGGAGTCGTCGAGTCCAACCGAAAGCTGTTATTTCGTGCGAGGCGATGCTTTACTTCGCATGCGGAAACGATCCGATCGACAACATTGTAACGAAAGCACGTCTCTCGCCGTTTCGAAGAGAAATGACCGGATAATTTTGCGAAAACTGTAACCGAGACGCGGCGGCGCGGCGGGCATCTATTTGCTTGTTACGGGATATTTTTGGCTTTCGAGAAAGAGAAAGAGAGAGAGAGAGAGAGAGAGAGAGAGAGAGAGAGAGAGAGAGAAACATATCTTGCAAACTCGACGTCTGTAAGCTTTTATAGAGGGACTAAGCGATTCCTGTCTAATCTCTTTTCGGTTTTCTTTGATGACGGTTCTTAACAAATTTAATAAATCCAAAAAAAAATATTTACTCTTTTATTTTGTCCAAGTACAACAAGTTGTTCGACCGATACAAATGTTGCTACGATTTATTTATAAAACTTATATATATATATATATATACATTATAACTTCCACATGTAAATTATTATTCCATACGAATTACATATTCCATATTAATAACAAATATATATTGTATGTTTCATTCTAGAGAAATTTGTAAGTTAAATATTTTCTTTATATATTACAATTTTTATTCACTCTTTCCCTTTTCATTTATCGAACAAATATATTCGTCGAATGACGAAATTTTAGAAAAAGAAAAGAAAAGAAGAACAAGAAGAAGAAAAAAAAGAAAAGGATCGAGTCGAGTTTCACGAACGAGTTCGAAGAAGATTGGCTGGTTCGTTCGTGAACTCGAGATTGACAGTTCTCGAGAGAAGACAGCTAGCATAGTATAAGAATTAGCCCACGAAGGAAGAAGAAATTAAGGCGGCATGTACGTAAGCGAGATTGGACGGTATTAGGGTGTCTTAAGGAGCAACAGAAGAGTGCCGTTGCTGACGCTGACGACGCCAACACTGAGGCTGATACGAGCCAGAAGCCAACCGTGGCGAGCCGATGCTTACTTGGAAGCGCTTTATCATCTCGTCCTAATTCAGGAGTTTAAATATTTATACCGTCGCCAGGGTGACCTCACGACACCATCTCTCTCTTTCTTTCTCTCTCTCTCTCTCTCTCTCTCTCTCTCTCTCTCTCTCATTCGAGTCTCTTGCGATGGAGAGCAAACCGAATCTATTTTTTCCACGAGCACCACTCGCGTATACTACGCGACTGATTTATGTCTCGGCGTACTTTAAAAGTGCTCGAGAAGCCGTCCCAGCATGAAAGTGACCCAACTCATTCGCGGAAGACACCTTTTACGTGTTTCCGTTCTTATCGTATACACTTCTTCCCTTTCTCTCTTTTCCTCTCTCTCTCTCTTTCTTTCTTTCTTTCTTTCTTTTTCTTTATCTTTCACAATAAAATCAATAATAATGTCAATTAAGTTTCTTCTATTAACTCTCATGGAAAGTTTCGTAGTATAAGAAAGTTATAGTTATAATAATCATGCAATCCAAATTCATTAATCCTTCTTCTTTTCAATTCTTCTTTTTTTTTTTTATTAGAGATAGAAAAACGAATCGTTTCCCTCTATTTATATAAATACATCGAACGAGCTAAGATCCCCTTGATTCCTCTCTCTCTCTCTCTCTTTCTCTGAAATTCCAGAGACTCGGAAATCACCCGAGGAATAATACGAGGCCATCGATCCCCTCCTTCCCTTCCGAACGTAGTTCTTGATCCTTATGTCGTTTGAACCCTTTCTTCTCGATTCCCGAAGGGTCACGAACGTGCGATGAAATCAACAAGAACAACAAGCACCGTTGTACGATAGCAAAGGCACTTGGCCTGGAGTGACATTCGTTGGAAGGGTTGTGGAAGGAGTTATTTTCTCTCTTTCTTACGTTCGAACCCTTACTACGATTTTAGTCTTCCGAAAGGAGAAAAAAAAGATAAAGGGATAGAGGGAGAGAGAACGAGAGAGGGAAATAAGGGTTCCTAACTATTCGACCGTAGTTGTCCGATCGTACTGTTATTGCCTGTCAATTGTACGCGTTGGACGTTATTAAATTAATATTAGGGGCAAACTTAAGCCGTTCTTTGAACATAGAAAGGGTCACTCGTTGTCCGGTTTTCCTGTATTTGCGAAGAATTTCCCATGAGGATTTTCGTACCCGTGGAAATGTTGTTTCTAATGTGCATGACACCGTACTATCTTCCTATTTCTATTTCAGTGATGGAATTATCTTTGACAGGTACACGTTTGCCTTGTTATTTTCTCTCTCTCTCTCTCTCTTTATTCTTACCCTTGCTCTTTCTTTTAAGGTATAAACAGCTGTCGTTCAAGATATCTGCCGTATGGACCGACAAAGAGCCTAAATCATAGAGCTTAATTAATATTTGAAATACTCACATACACGTAAGTACTTACTTACTTAGGTATACCTATCTATTAAATTATTAATAAAGAGTGCTCTTTCTTAACTCACTTGTTAGAAACTGTCACGTAGGATACCTACTTACTTACTTACACAGCTCGAGGCTATAACTTGCGGTCTAAGAAGGGAGACACACAAGCTTCCGTTGTCAAACGCATTTAGCTTCTACAAACGGGAACTTGAGAGAAACCCTTCCGGCTATGTCGTCGAGTCTTGTGGAGTTTAATTACCGGGCGTAAGGAGGAGACAGAACTGTCGTACGATCGAATAAGCCACGTCACTTTATTACTTTATAATAAAGGGTTCGATTCGTTCGATCCGATGCCAGGATCGGACTATTAAGATATAAATGATATCTATTATGATCCGAAAGACCACGATGATTATTCTATTAATAATTTTTATCATGAATATTCAATGATCGAACGAATTGTATTTTAATCATACGTTTCTTTATCTTATGGTTAATTAAATTGAAATTATAATATTATTGCGAACACTTTATATCGAATATTTTTTTAATACACATACACATACACACACACATGCTCGCTATACTTTCTTCTTTGAATCCTTTAAGTCTAGAAATACGTAATCTCATTGGTCTCATTGGAAGTTCGTAGCATAAGCTACGAAAACGTTTACGAGTTTCTCATGGTTTATTCGCCGGACCGCGATAATGACAAATAATTCTTTCACGGGACGAACGTAATTGCACGTAATTGGGAAGAAAATATTTCAGAGAAATCGTTCACCGAATGATTTCCGTGAGACAGGAGGAAGATAGAAAAAGAATAAGAGAAAGAAAGAAAGAGAGAGAAAGAATTGACAAGAAAACAATTGCGTGGAACGATTATGACGATCGTGCGAAAACACACGAAAGAGAAAGAAAAAGGTGGCGCCGGCGAGATAGTATATCCTGAAGAAGAAAAAGAAGAAAAAGGAGAAGGTGGTGAAGAAAACAAAAAAAAAAAAAAGAAAAGGAAAAGAAAGAAAAAAAAGGAAGAAAAAAGAGTTACTAATGTCGGTCACGAACGCGCCACGAAATCTCTTCCAGCTGCTGTCCGTCTTCTTTTAGGGGGTGGAGAAAGAGGGGCTGGTAGCAGCTCATCCGTGAAATTCTCGTCCCCGAAATTAATAGCGGCACATTTTTCTGCCTGAAAGAGAGAAAGAGAGAGAGAGAGAGAGAGAGATAGAGAGAGAGGCAGAAGTATATCTATTCGATTTTGGGATCAACCGGTGTAGGAATCTTAAGGAAAAAAAAAAGGGAAAAGAAATCTTTCACTTTATTATAAATGATCGAGCGATCGCTTTTTTGATTTCTTATCACATAATTGCCTATGTTCTTTTTAATAATTGAAGAAAAAAAGATCAAAGAGTAAACGTGAAAGACGGAGACAGAGAATAGAAGTGGGAGTGTTAAGAAAACCAGTCGAGATACCCGGTAAAAGGAATTTACAAGAGAGAGAGAGAGAGAGAGAGAGAGAGAGAGAGAGAGAGAGAGAGAGAGAGAGAGAGAGAGAGAGAGAGAGAGAGGAGAAGCATGGAACGTCTCATGTAATTCTAATAAAATATATCCCGCAATTAGCCACCTCCCTAAATATTCTCACGGCGAAACTGCTCCTGATCTATAGGCCGCATAAGCTCAAAGAGCTAAACCCGAGTAGTAAATTACTTTAGATCGCCATTTTTCAACCGGTAGTGCAATTACTCGTGCGGTTACCGATTACCCTTAGACATCGTGGAAACTCCCGTTATCGTTGTCGTATCCCCTCCCCCTCGTAACTATGTAACTCTCAATATATTCGTCCTAACGAGTTCGATTGTCTTACGATCAAAGTAAATAACTTTTCCTCCTCTGTCGTAAGCGAAATTTCACCATACGAATCATCCGTTCGAATTCTTTCGCGGGTAAAACTCTACGAATAGTTTTTACGAATTTTCTCGCCCTTTCTCAAAGACTTGGTACGGTCGAGGCTCGCTAACTAGTAGCCCTTCGCTAACGCTAACTCGTTTTTCTAATTACGCTGCCACTTCTGTCGTTGGAGTTAAGAGAGAATGAGAGAGTAAGAGCAAGAGCAAGAGCAAGAAAAAGAAAAAGAGAGAAAAAAGAAAAAGAAACTCTCTTTCCCCCGATAAACTTAGGTGTCGGACGTGCGAGAACGGACTTGAGTTCGTGTGTAAGTCAGTAAGAATGTGTTAGTAGACCCTTTTGCTAGATCAAAGCGCCCCCAAAGATCAATACCCTTCTGAGACGCAAGAGCTGCTGTCCGATAGCGAGAGAAAGAAGAAGAGAGAAATAGAGAGAGAAAGAGAGAGAGAGAGAGAGAGAGAGAGAGAGAGAGTGAGAGAGAGAGGGAGAGTGAGGAGGAAAGTGAGGGGAAAGAAGTATAGGAAAAGAATAGAGAGAATGGGAGCTTGCGATAGCTTGATCGAGGGCACAAGGCATTAGTGGTCCACTCCACTTCTCTCTCCCTTCTCTCTCTCTCTCTCTCTCTCTCTCTCCTCTTACTCCCTTCGACCCTTTTATAAACATGTCACGTACTTCTTTTTCACCGAACGGAAGCAAAGGGGCATAAATAGGCGCAATTAAGGGTCCTAGATAAGAGAACTTCGACTGCAACATTCATGAAACTTCTTTCATGATAAGGGGGAAGAGAGGGAGACTCGGAAAAAATAACTCTGAGCACTTTGCATTTGAATAATACAAAACGTGATTGTATTTGCGGGTGACGATAATTGTTCGAGTCAAGTTTTATGGAGTGTATTATATCTGAATTGTCCTTTTTTTCTTTTCTTGTCTCTTAACTAAAGCAAACTTAAATAAAACATCATTATTCACGTTCAATTAGAAATAATTGTTTGATTAGATTTAAGAAAAATATATTATTATTACGTTATAATTTTTATATCTCATTTTATACACACCTTTTATATTCTATATTGCTATATCCAATTATAATGTAATTGTCGATCTTCAGGACAATGATAGTATACTTTGATAAATCGAACGGGAATTGCAAGATTACAAATAATTTGTTCGCCTCTTTTTTCTTTCTTCTTTTTCTTTTTTAATATCTTGAAATAAAAACAAAATGAAAGTTCATTGTCGAAGTTCGATCAAAACAAGATGAACCATTTAATTAGGTATAAAAATATTACGATATCAATTTCTCCGAGACAATGCCTTTGATAAACTGGACGGAAGCCGCAAATTTTGCAGGACCTTTGAACGACGCGAATAAATCACATGGAATCGCGGTTCAAACGATGTCATCTTCTCCTAACCACAATGTGCCGTGGGCTCGCATACGGAGCCCTAGATATTTGGTTAAATATTAACGATGTCGTTAAAACAACGCATTTGCGGTTCGTTAAAGCGGAGGGCCGCGTTTAACGGCAGCCCGTTAAGGTTCGAGTTCTACGAGCAGTTAAGGCTAAAGTAAGTACTTGCCCGATAGGGAACATAGAGACCAATGATTTCTCAAGGATTTTTCTTCACTACAAAGAAATACGACGGCGATAAGATTTTTCATTATACATTTTCTAAGGGCGATATCTTCTTTTTCTTTTCTTTTTTTAAAGCTTTTAAAATATCTCGAATCGAAGATATATATATGAATTTTTTCATACTATTCTATTTCATACATTTCAAACTGTTAACATTTTCTTTTAATATAATGATAAACGTTAAATAATGAAGTGTAAGAGTGAAATGGAAATAAAAATGTTTAGGTAAATAGTACCAGACGAATTTTGTTTATCGTCTTTTTACTTAAACCGTATCAATCGATGAAGATTGAAAATCAAACGGTAAAGTTTTTGGTATAGAGATAAAGAAATAAAGTAATCCTAGCAATAAATCGCAGAGGATTGATCGAAGATATTAGAGAAGCGTGCACTCGTGGATGCGTCCTGGCTATCTCGGTGAGTTGAACTTTTATCCGGCCTCGGAAAACTAGTTTCCAAGCAAATGAAGAGTTATCGTTGCGGTAGGATGGTAGATTTTCGAAAGGGACGCTTAGTAAAAAAGAAAGAAAGAAAGAAAGAAAGAAGGAAGGAAGGAGATAGAAAGAAAAAAAAAGTAGTAGAAGAAGAAGAAGAAGAAAACGGTGTCTTTCGATTTGCATCTTTGGGTTGGCAGGCAGCTCGGCACGCTCGTAAATCCATCTTAGCGAAGCTTCTGACCCACTATCCGCACTTGTACTATTATTCTAAGAGCTCGAAGAAAGAAAAGAGAGGGGCTAGAGACGAGTAGCACCGATCCCGTTGGATAACGAGAGCGAAGCGATAAAACTGTTCGGTGGTATGTAAATTGCAGTCTTTTACATATCCGCCAGGTTCAGCGGCTCAAAAGAATGGGGCAAAGGCCTGTTAGGGTGGGGTACTTGCGGAGTATCGATGATGGTGTTCTTGTAGGTGGAAGGAAGACGGAGGACGACGGCGTGAGAGTTCCGAGCCGAGATAAAACTGGACGGAGAGTGGAGAGAGAAGTGATATTTTAAGGGTGGTCCGCCCCCTTAGACGCAACCCACCTCAGACTTTCTTACTCTCGGTGAGTAAGTAAGTGGGTGGACTAGTTAGGATGTGGCGTAGGGACAACGAGCATAAATTCTCGAACGAGACGAGGGATGACCAGGCTGCACGCGAAGTCCCACGATTCTATTCTCTCTCTTTATCTTTCTCCCTCTCTCTTCTTTTTCCTCTTTCTTTCTAACCTTATTCTTTCTTGACCCTCTCGACCCTTTTCAGAAATACTCCGAAGGCTTCATTTCTTTCTGTCCCTTTCTCCCTACCACCTTACTTTGGTCGCACGTCAAACCTCTGCGCTAGATTAACCTCCGATTCCTCGTGAAAATAGTTTGGAAGAAAATCGGCCGTATACTTCTTATCAGAAAAAAGAAAAACGACTCCGAAGAAGAAGAAGAAGAAGAGATGGTCGTATCTTTAAAAGAAAGAAAGCAAAAAAAAAAAGGAAAATAGTGCGAAGCAGATTCAGCGATTCTTTCTAAACGTCCGAATGCCCTCCTCGAGACTAATTCCTTTGCCAAAGTCCGGCTCAAGAATCTCTACTTTGTAAACTCCAGTAAGGGTCGTGATAACGTCTCCTAGAAGGATACTTTGGCACGCAGAGGTTGACAGCTCGATGCCACGCTAAAACGTCACCTGGTCGACGTACCCGAACACATTGCTATCGAGTCAGAAATACCAAACCTCGATCTCTCTCATTCTCGACGGGTGATCCCGTTTCGAACATATTTCAAATTCCAAGACACGACCCTAAGAGTCATCTCGACAGTATTCCGACGTCGAAAATGGCCCGACGAATTTTGATCGATGTCTCTCGTCGTGTGTTTTTAATAATCAATACATTTGTATCAAGCAATGGATCATTATTCTTTTTTTTTTCTTTATTTGCTTTCTCCGTTCAAGTCCGGCCAAATTTAATTTATCTTTATTTTTCATCGCACATAAAGTGTTCTGTTCTTTTTTCTTTTTATTTATTAATTTTTTTTTATTTTTTAATGACTCCTTCCCCACCCCCATTTCTCGTATACTTAATCGCAAAGCACGTTTACTGAACTTTACACACTTTATAATTTATCCAACACTTCTTTCTTTTCTCTTTTCTCTTTTTTCATTCGATATCAATTCTCCCGATAGAATCAGTCTAAGAAAATCGATTCAATAATTAGAGGGGTGCGCAAATAGGAACATGACTCACGTCACTATTAAAAAGAATTACTCGTGTCTTAGGATCGAATCGAAAAATCGTTGTAGGGCGATAGCAAAAACGGTGGCGTGTCACCAACCACCGTAGAAATGTCTGTGCCGAGCTCGTCGACTCGCCGCAGTGTTGATCGATGGCCACCCGTCAGTTGGCACCACTTTTAATTAAACCACCCTCAAGATTAGCCCGGCCCCTCTTCTTTCCAAGCTTTCCGTTCCTTGTAATTGTTTTAAATCTCACCCCATACCCGGTTGGACGCTCCCTAGGCAGTTTAGTCGAGGAAAAAAAACCGCAAGCCGTCAGGGTGACAGATTCAGCGGCTCTACTGACATTTATAAGATCGTAACGACAAAAGGGTTCGCTTCTTGCATCTTCGCATACTTTCTTTTCTCTTTTTATTTTTTATTATCATTATTTTGCTTCTTCTAAAAAAGATTCGATTCTCTCTCTTCTTTTTTTTTTATCCTTCTTAAAGGCTAATCCCGTTTTGAAAAAATTTATTGCAATGATTTATCCTTTGTTATACGAAAAATAAAGATGAAGTTGGAGGATCTTAAGGAATCAAAATGGAAAAAAAAGAAGAAGGAGAGATTGAAAATAAGAATGTCCTATCGCACGGTTTTGATTTAAGTAACTCCTTCTAAAATATCCAACATCGAACATGTTTCACAGGAAGTCTGGACTACGGACGGTTAAAGTTGGGATATCCATCCATAACGGCAGTCCAAATGTTGTAACGGCGCTACTGAGTTAACGGCACCGAGATATACGGTAATTGTACAGTGGCTAACTTACAGACTCCGAATTGCTCCAGGGCTTCAAGTACCTTTCGGTGGTATCACCGACTCTCAACATCCACCTGCAGACGCATCGGCCGAGATAGATGGAAAGACAGAGAGTAAGAGAAAGAAAGAGAGAGAGAGAGAGAGAGAAGGAGAGAGAGCAGAAGAGAGAGAGAGATAGATATAGAACTCGGCTAGGAAAACCACCCGAGTTTAACATCGACCCTCTTCGCCGTAGCCGAACGCGAGGGAGACGTTCAACGAAGTTCGACCGTCTGCTTTCGAGACCTTTCGTGATTATGTGTAGCCTCGCGGAAAGTAAGTTCTCGATTTCTTGATCCGATCGATATTGAACGATCTCTCGAATCAAATTTAACGAGATTTGGACCAACAACAAATCGTAAAATTTGTTAGACCTTGTCTCTATCGGAAATATTATTTTTCTTTCTTTTTTTTTCTCTCCTTTTTCTTCTGTTTTTTTTTTTTTTTAATTTTTCTAGAGAGAAAGAGAGAGACAATTTTTCAGCCGAAAGAAAGATGAACCATATCAATGGTTGCTTCTTTTGAGATAGAAAAAAAAGAAGAAGAAAAAGAAGAAGAAGAAGAAGAAAGAAGAAAAGAAGATTGGTGGTATTATCTTGGTCAAAAGACCGCAAAGGGACCTTTGATCGAAACGGGTAGACAATTTTAGAGTGTAGACCAAAAGGATTTCGAAGATCAAAGAAGGTGCGAGATAGCGGCAGGTTTTTTTTCAGCAAAGCTTTTGAGTACGAGTTTATCGGTCAGGATGTTGCCCAGATGGCGGGCTCGGCTCGTCTATTTTCGTTTGTACACCGCTTTACCACTCGATTACTCGATCTACCTGTCCACTTAACCAACTTCTTGTCTTTCCCTATACGCGAACAATAGAAATGTTGGGTGAATTCGCGCGAACTCGGAGCAATTCGACTGATACTACCGAGGAGTGGTTTGTGGGTAAAAGAGAAAGAGAGAGAGAGAGAGAGAGAGAGAGAGAGAAAGAGCGAGAGATAGAGAGATATATAGAGATAGAGATCCCAAGGCAGTACTTACGGGATTAGCCAAGTATACCTCGCAGTTATAAGTCCAACTCTACAATTGTAAGTTCTTGAATGATATCTTGTTTTCCACGAACGATGGTATCAAGCAAAATTAAAAAATTATATTTTCTATCTGACCATCGAATCTGATATTATCTCGGATTAGTAGGATAATATATTCCCTTTGTTCTATAAAAAATTAATATTTATTAAACACGATGCACGCTGCAGTAATTATGAAATAATAGATATCTATTTATTGTTAGATAAACACTTCATTCCATCGATTATTATTAAAATTATTCTTGAAATTTTCCTGTCTCTTATCGAACTGAAAATGTTCGAACAATAATTATCGAACAAAGATGAGAAGATCCGAGCGAGTCCAAAGTAATACACGACCAAATTTATTCCTATCTCTTGTGAGAGCCCCGGAAATGTTAAAGCCAAGAGTATTTTACTTTGTCATCTCCGGTTCATCCCGACTGTCAACGAGTCTGTATTATGAATGCGAGCCAATTTAAAATTCATTACAAGGTGCAGAGTCCTCGCCCGGCAACCCCCTTGGCTGTCACTCGAGGAGTTCCTTTTCGCATAGAGAGGGGATAATTGTTCGTCACTGAAGCGATCCGACGAGCTTTTGAACGAGGGAGAAAGACAGAGATAGAGTGTTAGAGAACAACGGCGACGTTCAGCCAATCTCTTCCTCCCTCCTTCCTCCTCCCTCTTCTACATCCTTGTTTATTTAAATAATGCACGGGGGTTTCGCTTGAAAATGGATGACTACAAAGCTTCGAAATCCGCTTCGTGGAAACTGTAACGTGGAGAAACTGCTACGGTGCTACGGAGGAGAAGAGGATGAGGAAGAGGAAGAGGAAGAGGGGGAGGAGGAGGAGGAGGAGGAGGAAAAAGTGGGGGGATGGCTCGCTCGTATGACAACGGAGGGGATCCAGCTGCCAAGCGATGGAACATTAGCTGCCAGTTTTCCAAATACTATAGCTTTTCGAGCCCCTCATTTCTTCTTCCTTCCGAATTCCCTAAGATTGAAACGAGCACCCTTTCATTCCGACGGAACAACTTTCTCCGTCTCGTACGATATCTTCCTACTTGACAAGCTTAAATTCGTTCCTCTGTTTCCTCGTTTTCAAGAAATAACGAAAACATCCTTCTATAAATAAACTTTGTCCGTCCACCTTTTCTTTTTCTTACCCTTAATTGTACTGATATTATCCTTTTTTTTCTTTCAATTCGAGCAAATTGGAACAAATTGGAATGAGCTAAATAGTTGTTAATTTATAATTACTTTATCGTCAATATTATCGAAGTTGTTTGTATGATTAAAATTTTTATGGACAATGCGTGCGATTTAAATAAAGAAAATTAATATATATATATATAAAATTAATTTCGAGCGAAGCAGTTGATATCAAAAAAGGGAAATTCGTTCGAGACGGGCGAATCGTCGATATGGAAAGGGCCGCCAACGTGAAAGTAAACAGAAGCTCGTTTCAAGGGTGAAGAGTATGCGGGGTTATACGGGGTTAAGGGGGAATGGATCAATCGCACCTTCCGTCGGACGTAGTCTCTTCTTTATAAATGAGAGAAGCGAAGGGGGTGGATTACGGGGACGGGACGAGAGTTTCGAAGGCAGTTCAGATATTCACCGGTTGATTACTGGTCCCGGCTGGGCCAGGAGAATGAGGGAAGGGGAATCCCCCAGAGGACGCTAACTCGACAACTGACAAATTAGCCCGGCGCACCGACGACACTTGCAAAATGGGTCGACAAGAAGGTGGCCCGTTTCGGTTTAAATTCGATGCTACCGCTGCAGTCTCGGACCGATGAGATTCGAAACGACTCGCTCGAGTTACTTGCACCTGCAGTCCTCTAAATTGGAGTTAGGTAGTCAGCTTTATCTATCATTTCGATTATTATTAACTCATTTCAAACGTTAACGATATATAATTGAAATTTAATTAAAATTCTAATTTGTCTCCGAGCATCTTTTTAAAGAAGATTATAATATCGCGACAAGAATATATAAATTGTGTTGGTAGAGTAGAAAAGAAAAGAAAAAAAAAAGAAAAGGAAAAATATAATCTCGTTTGATAAAACCTTTTGCAAGGAAGATTGAGAATAAAAAATAAGCAAGAAAAAAGAAGTGAGAAAAAACACTTGAAAAGAAAAAGAAAAACAAGGACGAATTCGAGAATAAAATACACGTGGTAACGTTCGTAAACACGAACGTCGCAAGAGTAATACTTTTTAAAGGAGAAAAGAGAGGAGTAAGGGGATTGTTATTCCTGCGGCGTAGAAGCTTCGGTGTCGCTTTCACTAGAGTCGGTTACTGATAAACGAGCGGTTTCACCCCCACGCGTTGCCCCCTGAATGTAAACTCACCCTTCTTCCTCGACACGCTTTAAGCTCTCTTACCGTCGTTCCGTTGCTGCTAAGCGAGGCCGCCGTGTAAATCGTTTTCCGACTTAAACGATTGTCGACGACAGACCCGGAATTAATCGTCGTGATTCCGCTCGTCGACTTTCTCGACGTCGAGCGAGAAAGAAGCGCTTAATCATCCTAAACCGAGTGCCGTATTATCCGAACGAGTTACCTCGATCATTTTTATTTTTCTTTATTTTTTTTTTCTTTATCTTTCTTGTCAATCCTAGACTAGTTTCTGGTATCTATTACACATCATACGTAATTATAACCTTGAGGATTCCGCTCTTCTTTTTCATCATATCTTTTTTTCCTTTTCTTTTCTAATTCAATTAAAAATATGAATTAAAAAGAACAAAATTATTCCTTTTCGTCTAGATCCTTCAATAGATCCCATTCGTTTGAATGAAATAAAGTCGATGAATAAAGATTTTTTTTACATCCAATCGAATCTAATACGAATAATAAGTTTTACGAAATTAAATGTCCGAACTTAAGGATATACTTTATATATACAGGGATGAAAGATAGGATCTATCTCTTATCTTTGGAGCTACCAAATCCAGAAAGATTTTGACGAACATTCGTCAAGATGAAAGAACAAGAGTGTGAGAAGATTTAGGAGTAAAGACGTACAAGTAGACGTTGTAAGAAACGAGTCACACGAAAAAGAGGCGCCTTTCGTGTACGTGAGTGGCCAAAGGTGGAACGTCACGTTTCTTTGGGTCGTATCCCATGAGAACGATGTCTCAAACGAACACGGGGGACCCATGTCGAGGCACCTGCACCAAAATTCCACGAGAGAAAGATGAGAAGGAAAAGGGTAGGGTAGATGGGAGGGGAGAACAAGAAGAAAGCAAGAAAAAGATAGAGAAAGAGAGCAAGAGAAGAAGGAAATATTGGCTCGCGTGATAACCTTTACCTACAAGGACAAAACTTTTTCCGATCGTAAGACGTAGCCAAGCTCGCGCGATAACTTTGTCATAGCCAATTTATACAATTGGCATGGCACGCCGCTATTTGGCACTGGGGACTCACGAATTTATGGCTAATGTCCCGCATGCTCTGCTGTTGCCCGAGAAATAACTGGCAAAGCCGAGAAAAAGAAAAAAAAAAAATAAAGAAAGGGGCTGTGATCACGTATCTCCTACTAGCGCTTGCTTTCGAAGACTTTCTCACGATGCTATAGGGACGAGAGAGAGAGAGAGAGAGAGATTGATCGTACATCAAAATTGTGCCACTAGGATATTTCTTTTAACATACAAATTAAGATATCTTAAGATATTCTCTATGGAACGTCTCTTTTAATTACAATATCTTAATATCTATCTTAAAATACTTTTTAATACCTTATCTCTAGTTTTCTAATAATTAATGGTTATGTAAAATAGATATACTTCAAATTACCATAATCTTCTCGATGAAAAATTAATTTCTTTCTTTTTCGAACGATATCTTCGAACAAAAAAACGTATAGGCATAAATTTGTATATGTGTGTGTGTGTGTGCGTGTGTTTCTATGTCTAATTAGCATGATTTTAATGAAATTATGACGGATATTAATTACCAATATAGATATATAATAATTACGTATATCGAATGTTGAAACAGGATTCGTCATAGCGGAGAAATAATTAATATCGATCCTGGAGAGAGTAGTAAAATGATATGGGATCGCGAGGATGCTTTGGTTTGATTATACCAAGGGTAACAAGAATAAGATAGAGAGAGAGAGAGAGAGAGGAAATTCACCCTTATGCGTAACATCCCTTGGATTGTCTACATCGTTGTAGCCAATTGGTATTCAGCCTGGCGGTCCCCTTAGAACGATGTAACAGCATCGTGGACATGTGTCACCTAGAACGATTTCAACTTGGTACGAACCGGAAATAGCTGTTTAAAATTGCATCGAGGGTCTCCCGTTAAGGACACGTGCGCTTTTTTTAATGTCTCGACGAACGTTCACGATAATATCCTTTAAGCTTTTATTAACGGCGGTCCATGTACGTGGCACGAATCGCCATTGCCATTCTTATGCGACATTACGTGTGATCTCTTCTTGATCCTGACCCTTTTATCAAATGATAAGTAAGATAGTTAAATTTTTTAAGAAAATAAAAAAATAATATATAGAAAGTTTAATGTAATGTACTAGATATTAAATTTTCACGCGTATGATAAAAATATGAAATGAAATTCTATTTGTTTGATCAATATTTTTATTAATCGATGATAAATAAATTTTTTTGTAAAATAAATGATGATCGGTATATATGAATATTTTGATTAGTATAAAATAGGTGTCGAATTTACGTCACTCATATTATTTGATATTTTATTATAAATATTTATTTGAAATACTGATCGAATAAATAACATTCTACGAAATATATATATATATATATGTATATATTATTATATATATTATGTATATATCGTACATAATGCAATATACGAGACATATATGGATAACTTTTAAGATCCTAGACGTAGCTTTTAATGTCCTCGCTTCAGATCGATAAGAAAACCGTCCAACGGAGAGCGAAGTGTCCATTATGGCATTAACTCTGGCAGAGGGTCCCTACTTCTCCCGAGGGAGGAAAAGTTTTGGCAATGATTAACCGAACTCGGCTTCTCGCCTTCTTCCATCAATCGATAGAAGTGGTCTCGCTTGATTTGTTGATCATAATTATCAAAAGGAGTTTCTTTCTTGTTTCCTAAAATATATCTATATCTATTTGTTTCGGTATTGTTTTATTTGCGAAAGATTTATATTTATCTAGTTTCTTCCTCTTTTCTTTTCTTTTCAGGGACGACATCTATAGATAATATATGGAACGACGATGAAGAAACGTAGAAAAATAAAATATTAACGAAATCGTGTTTTCGCTCGATTCAACAAACGAAAGAGGCAATGACAAAATAGTAAAGGAATGACATAAAGCAAACAGTCTAGCGAACTTCTCTCGACACGGTCTTTTTTTCTATACAAAAAAAAAATAGTCCTCGATAAACGAGCATAATTTTCGACTAATTACCTTCCAAACAAAATTATACCAGTAAAGTTAATAAAAAAGAAAAAAAAAAGAAAAAATGTGCGCGCTATTATCATCGACAAGAAGCACCATGTTTCTTCGGCATCACAAACTTCCAATAGGAATCATGCAAAATATCTTTGGATCTACCCTTAAGAAGAGCTTTTCGACAAGTTAGTCATTGTGAATGCGAATAAATGTTTTTTTTTCCTTTCTTTTTTTTCTTTTTTTTTTTTTTTACACCAATCCTATTTTGACCTATTTTCTCTCTCTGTCCCTCTCCTTCTCTCTCTCTTATCGCAGCTTCCATTCGAGAAAAGGAGGATAATAGTTCATCGAAGAAGACTAGTTTTCTAACGAAATTAAAAAATATCTTTAACAAATCAGGTGAGACATTTGATTAAACGTATATAAATATTTAATTATATCCTTGAAAAGTAAAAATTAATATCGATATTTCATGAGAATTACTATTATTTCCTATTTTCTTTTCTTTTCTTTTCTTTTTTTTTCTTTCTTTACAATAAGATTAACAATAGAGGTTCAGTTCTAACCTAACGATTTGTAGACCACATCAGCAACGAAGTTCACGACAAGATCGCTTATCTTCAATCGGCACTCTCACAAACCATATATTTAGAGAATAAACTTTTCGATCGGCGAATAAATCATACTTTGGAATCGAGGATGAACAATGACGTTAACATGGATTTCACGAATGTCATTGAACAGACAACGAGCAAGCGAACTGCCAAAAGAATCGAGAATATGTTTGCTTACGATCTATCAGAGATGACTTTGAAAGGAAATCCTGCGATTTTTATAATGAACGAGTTTTGGAACAACGAATTAGACAAGTTCTATCAGTTGATGATATACAATAATTGTATGAACGATTTTCCAATCGTTAATAATAATTCCTCGAAATATCAATTGAATATCGATCCAAGGAATCAATATCATTTTCCAACACGAACAAGATCGCTTTTCGGCTGTGGTACGCTCCTTCGTAGTTTGATTCACGATCATGGGGAAGCTTCGAAAGTGATAAGTTTCGTGCCACGAAGTCCGAAGCCACCTATAAGAGAACCTAATATGCCCGAAAAGCGAGATAAGAAAGACAAGGGAAAGGAAAAGAAAGAAAAGAAACCGGTAATTCGTACCCTAAATCGTTACATCAAAACGTCGAAACATTTTCTTAAAATAAATATTGGAGAGAGTACGCAATACGTGAGCAATCTGGCAATGGCACGGACCCCAACGATCTATAATTCGAATATGTCCATCGGCAAAAGATACGCGTCCTTGGGAACGTTCAAGTTGTTCAAAGAAACGTCGAGACGTCCGAACATATTAAACAAAACGAAAGAGTCCCTTCTGAAGTCTAAGATACTTTCTCGTAATCAAATGTTATCGTTCGATAAGAATTATCAAACCATCGATGGCAAAGTGGGTGATAAGGAAAATAAAGAGACCGAAGTAATGGAAAATTCCGAATTGAGCATCGACAACGAAATATCTGCGTGGCAAACTTTGGTCGATAAATCGAAACCACCACCCGAGAAGAAGGTCGATCAAGAATTGGTAGAGTTACAGTTGGACAAGGTATCCATTCGTCCGGAACCACCGATACCTAAATTGGACGTAGAGATGGTGAAACCGATGAATCCTGAAATAAAAATCGAAGACGAATTCATAGAAACGGTGAGTTCTGATCGCAAATCAACGCGACCTGCGGAAAACGCTCGGTCTGGAAATACGTCGGAAACTCATAAGGTAGAGAACAGAAAGTATCACACGGTGTCGAACGAGGACGAAGCAGTTCTTGAGAAAAAAGATAAATTTCAAGTAATTCTGATTAACAGAAACTTCAGCAAGTCTCATTCTCCTTCTAAAACGGATTCTGAAAGTGCTCAACGATCTAACACTCAAAACCAGCAACTTTCTTCAACTAAAGTGCAATCCGATCAGACTGCTTTTGCCAGATCGTCCGCCAGGGAGTCGGAAAATACTGACGAAGGTACTTCGAATGAGAGCAAACGATCCTCGTTATCCACTGACTTTCAATCGGGAAATCGCAAACATGACGAGGAAACGACTGGTAACTTCACTCAAACTTTTGATGCGGTCGACGGCGAAAGGGTGATTTCTTTGAATCATTCGAATCAGGGTAATGCACGTTTGCCAACGTCGGTAACGATTTCGTCACGACCTAAACAAGAATTGAACGAGAATCAATTGGAGAATGATATTATAAACAGCAAAGACGGTCGCGATTATTCTTACTCGAGTATGAACGTGGCGGCTCACGATGAGTATCCTTATACGTGTTTCGACGAATCTTATATCGAAGAAAATAAATACATCGATTCTAAAGACGAATTAGATAAAAACGACGGTTCCATCGAGAAACAAATGGCGGAAGCTTCGATGAAAGAAGACGAGGAGTGCAAAAAAATTGAAATGATAACCGACGCGAACGATGATTTCATTCGTATACCGGGTGATCCTTATCCGTATAGTCGAGAGCACTTCAAAAAGTGGCGATTACCGCGTAAGAAGACGTTCGAGGATACGATTTTAAAAACTTTGCAAACTAAATCAGATGTTAAGAGGATCACGGATAACATTGAGTCGCATTCGTCGCAAATTCTTGGTTCATCTGGTGTAGGAAATTTAGAGGACTCTAAGACCTCCTCTATTCAGAAGGAGAAGCAACCGATCAGAGAGATGTCCCACGATTCCCATGTTCACGATAAATCGTATCACGCTATGTTGACTGATAACGTTGAAAATGAAAATCGTTCGAAGAAATTAAAGAAAAATCGTCATACTGTAAAATGTAACGATAGGAAGTTTTACGTTTCTTCGTTGGATCAACAGATAGTTCCCGAATGTCTTCGTCGTGGCGTTAACAATGAAAATTCAAAGACTAAATACAACCTAGGAAAATTGTTGGAACAAGTTTCTGGAAATGAGAAATTGATGAAAGATGATGTGTCTCGTCGAGAGTATCATCGTTGGATTCGTTCCGGCTTCCGGTGAGTATTTACCCCGGGTCCTTGTACGTAAATCTTCTTCTTCTTCTTCTTCTTCTCCTCCTCTTCCTCCTCCTCCTCCACCTCTTTCTTCTTCTTCTTCTTCTGCTTCTTTTCGTTTCTCTTTTCTTTTTATTTTTTTCTTTATTTTCAATTAACGATTCATTCTTTTATTATTACTGCTCGTTAATTAGCTCTATGTTTTTTCCGTCCACTATAATCATCGTTATTTGTCTGTATAGAACCCGGAGTAAATAGTCGCCGGAACTTAGATTTTTCGACCTTAAAAAACTTATTTCGGGCTAGCGAAATTAAGAAATATATATGTTTATATACACACATATTTATATATCTAATTAATACGATAAACATTTCGTAATAAAAAATTCATGAAAGTTTAGAGAAAATAATCGATTTGTTTAATTCTCTTTTTTATTTCCTCGCAGAGCCTCAGAATCAGAAGGAGCCGACGGAAGAGCATGATATGTCCAAAAATAAAAACACCAACAATCAACATTCATCACATTCAAATGAAAAGAGTAATCAATTCGTCGTGGTAAAGGACGTTCTCAGTACTCCGCTAAATAACAAACATGTGCACGAGGAAAGTATTCAACCGGATGCTGATCAATCGCAAATGGTTTTCCAAAAAGCAGAAATCAAAAAGGAAGCCGTTTCGAAAAATAGTAAATCAATTGGTTTAATTCTTTTTTGGTTATTTCTTTTATTTTTTTTTCCTTTTATATATATATATATTTTATATATTACTCGTTCCTGGTTTTATCCAAGCTAACGAAAGAAATCAATCTTTTTTTAGAGCCCAACAAATTGATACAGGAACATAAGTTTACGACAGCTACATCTGTGAAGAAAGAAAAGGAGCTGAAAACCGTTACCCGAATTGAAAACGATTCATGTGATTATTCGATTATCGTTTACGCGTAAATTATTGTTCATTATCTTTTTTTTTTTTAATTTCCTTGCGAAAAATTTTTTGACAAATTGAATAACTGTAAATTAAGGACTATATCTTAATCGATGTAATACTACCGAATAGAATATCATATGTAAATTATATTCAAAGTGATAAAACAAAGATCGTTGTATGGAAATTTAGATCGTTCTTTATAATATCAACTTCTATTTTAGCTATGAACGCAGAAGAGTTTAAAAGGATTTACGAGATGAAAAATTATTCGTACCTTAGATCCGAGGAGGTCAAAGACACAAAACCGATTAAAATCAAACCTCGAAAAATTACTAAAATTGGAACATTCGTCATAGACGAAGATAATAATAAAAATAATGCGACTTAATTTAAATTAATTTCATATTTGAAGTCGATCATAAAGAAAAAAAAAAGAGAAAAAAAGAAAAAAAAATAAATGAAAAGAAATCGAATCGAGTCGAGTCAAATCGAATCGTCAAGTTTTTATCGATTGTATCGTTATCAGCTGCTCTCACATCCTAATTGTATCGTTACGAATATGATGACCAATAAAAACCTAACAAACCGAACGATCGATCTTAACATTATTTTTACACGTCCTATACACATTATATCCCTTTTTTTTTAATCGTTAAAAAAAAGTTACGAAATAAATCCGAAAGGAGTCGGTTCGATGTTTCCGTCCCTTTCAATTGTCTCTGAACGATGACAGTAACCGTAGTTGTTCTCCTCTTCAGCTTGACATCGATCTGGCTGCGCGATATATCGGTAAATAAATCCGGATAACGTCATCGAAATCGGACTTTCAATCGTCGACAGAGAGTCAAACAAAAAGGAAGAAAAGAAAGAAAGAAAGAAAGAACCAAAAGAAAAGAAAAAAGAAATAGAAAATCATCGCGAGAGCAGTTAATACAGAACGTCTCAACAACAATTCGTCACCGATCTCGAGTAACCTCCAGATGATTATTCATTGCGTAGGTTAGACTCACGAGAAGCTTCATTCCCTTGGTAAGTAAGTACTTATCGAATACTTGAAAAAGAAAAGAAAACAAAACAAAACAAAACAAAAGAAAAAAAAAAAGAGAAAAGGAAAAAAAAATAAGAAATCGAGGGAGTTCGTTTTAAGGGAAGGATCTAACAGCTCCGTGAAATTATCCTCGTTCATTGGCACGATTGCCTTGGCACGTACGATTAAAACCAGATCGAAGGGTTCGATCTCTCGTATCTACCAAATTGCCGTATACGTGGGGTGGTTGGGTGCATCTTAAGAACCCTTTTTTGCTCCCTTATTCTAGAAAAAGAAAGAGAGAGAGAAAGAAAGAAGATTCGCATTAATCCTGATCCGGCACACCTGTCGAGTAGAAGAGTCACGCTTACTCGCTACATCTTCTCTTCTTCCGTGGCCAGACACGTGTACTTATGGTTCTTCTTCTTTTTCTTCTTCCTCTTCTTCCTCTTCTTCTATCAACCAAAACCCTCTCTTCTCTACTACTATTCTACTTGTTCTTCTTTTGGATTTCTCATCATCGAACGAACGAACTTTATCGGAATAAATTCGATGCGTATGTTGCTGTGCCGTTTTAATGGTCACGAAAGAGCTCCAACGTAACCACTCGTAGAAGTTGTTATTTAAAGGCAACGCGATCTCCAAATTCAAAGACCTATCTAATCATTCAAATCGCGGGCGTCCTGCCAGTCTAATCGCCCTCGTATGAGCACACCCGACGATTCTTCGGAGGCTTTTACTTATGCTTTCCAGTCCCAAGGCCTCGTAACGGTAATAAAAGCAAAGTTGGCAGTAATGCCAGACGCAGACACTGTGGTCCCGATTATCTTCTTCTTCTTCCTCTTCTTCTCCTTCTTCTTCTTCTTCTCCTTCTTCTTTTTCTTCTTCGTCTTCGTCTTCGTTAAATAGAAAGAGAGAGAGAGAGAGAAACAAGTAAAGAGAGATGAGATATCGCAGTTGGCTCCAGCTGGTCATCGAATTAAACAATTTTTATAGCAACAAATTAGTAATATGGAATCATAAATGTCTAAGTGCGAGATAACATACATTGATTTTCTTATATCTTTGAAATCTTTTCGATTACAAAAAAGGAAATTAAACGAATCGTTTTCCAAATTTAAAATCGTTAGGAAAAATTGCCATTCACGAACATTTATACACACAAATATAAATATCTTTCTATATATTTTTATATATATAATATATAAATAAATTTGCATACATGTACACACACACACACACACACACATATATATATATATATATATAAATATTTATCAATGTTTAATTTCCTAATTTAATCGTGGGAAAAAAGGAAAAACAAAAAGGACGGATATAAAACTCGAAGACTATCTTTCTCGAAACGAATATGCAACTACGTGATATTTCGATGTTAGTTCGTACTCGATTGGCGTTGGTAGCAAAGATGCTTTTATTTACGACTAGAATCGTTGACTGCTCCGAGTTCGCTCCTCCTTGACCCTTCCCCTCTCTTTCTCATTCTCTCTTTCTCTCTCTTGCTCGTTCTCACTGGGGTTAGAACGATCCTATCTCGACGTAGCCGCGGATCATTCCCTACGGAGTCCCTTGCACCATAAAAGATCGCCCTATGGTTGTATATTACTCACGCCAGCGTGTTTTCACTTGGCGCGGCGATCGGTGCCGATATCATAACTCCTTGTCGTACCGGCGTTCGAGCAGCAAATCTACCCGAAGACGACGACGAAGCTCTCACCCCTTCCCCTCTACCCCTTATTCTCTCTCTCTCTCTCTCTCTCTCTCTCTTTCTCTCTCGTTTTCTCTCTTGGTAGCGATAGCAATTCCGATATAACAACGACTCTTCGTGAAACGAGAAGAGAAGACGCTCATCGCGATTAGATAAAATTTTCCTTTTTCAAAATACTACCTCGAAACGTCAAACGTCAGATTTCTTCGAATCTTGGTTGGATTTCTTTTTTTTTTCTTTTCTTTTTCGAACAAAGCTTCGAGGATAGTCGAAGATGAACTGTGATTTTTAGAGAATCTTTAAAGATCTTCCGATATTATATGATTGTTTCTAAACTCGTTAAAAGGAAAGAGAAAAAAAAGAAATTCAGATCGTTCCGGTTCGTTTAAATTCGTTCAAATCTGTATGATCGTATTTACTTAGAACGTAGAAAGTTCGTAATCAATTGGAAAATACTTTACAAATTGCTCTCGACGAACAGTCCTTTATGACTACTTCACTCGATTCTATGTAACACGCGTTATTCAAGTTCTTAACATTTCTAAGCTATCCCACATGGTTTTAGATTCGTTCGGTAAAGGCAAACGAAACTAATCTTCGGTAGTTCAAAAATCTTTTGGTTGCTCTTACAACGAACGATAATCCAAGACGGTGGGCGACCATTCCTGGCACGGGACACCAAAATAGATGGTTTACAGCTTCCCTTAAATACGTCAACGTTTATGCGTGAATTCCCGAAAGTAAATCGACGAAGAATGTTTTCGTACGACGGCGGCCCGTCACGAGACGAAGCCAACTTAAACGCTGAAAGGCCTATGTAGTACGTGCTACGAAATCGCCCTGGTTATTATTAATATCGCATGGAAGAGTGAAAGAGAGAGAGAGAGAGAGAGAGAGAGAGAGAGAGAGAGAGAGAGAGAAAGGAGAAAGGGAAAAATAGAGCTTTGTTTACGATGTCGCGGCCTTTTAGACGTAGTAACCTTTTAAAGGGTTCGATAGAAACGATCTCCTTTCGACCCCTTTTTGACTTAAACCTATTCACGTCGCTTAAAATTTTCAAACGATTTTCTTCTATAATAATCGAATTCATTCGTTTTCACAGAGGTATGACAAATTTTTTAAAACTTGTTTATTTTTTTTTCAACTAATAAATATTCATGCTGAAGCATATAAAATGAAATAGTAAACGTTTGAAATGATCGAATTGAGAAAAATCGTTTAAATATTCGTTTAAATATAAATCTTTAATATATAATCGTTTAAAATCACGTACGTTGAATATTCCTTGGCTTATAATACGAGATACGCGTTGATTATGAAAATTTCTTATCGATTTTTATCGATAATTTCTATATTATTCGATTAACATCGTTCTTTAATAATATCGTCGTAAGAGAAATCGTTTTAAATCAGATACGATGAATATTTTTGTTATGATTGGATAAGAAAACGTGTTAATTATAAAAATTACCTAGTGATTTTTATCGACAACTTTTCATGTTTTATGATATCATTGTTTATAAATTTGTTGGAATAATTTGAAAGAACAATGAGTGGAAGTCCCTATTAAGAGCTTACCAGTTTAATGAGAGAAAGATAATCGTGATATATCCGATGAAATGCGAGTGTTCAGCAGGCATGCCATCAGACACACGATATCGTTTTCCGAACATTGCTGTTACGCACGCGGTATAAGCAGAGTTGTCAATTATCCTACCATTGTATTGTTACAATTACGATGGAGCTCATGGATTAAAACGAACATAATACCAACTAGATCATTTTCCAATAATGCCGTTATGCAGCGGCAGAAACGCAGGATAAACGGCGAACATAATCCCAAATGCGTTTATTGCAACTGTAATTGCACGTCCTTTTCTGATCAAACTTGTCCCAATTAAATCGAAGTATCGTTGCATCGAATGCGTACAAACAAATCTTCGGCTTGTATACTCGGTTGGCATAACAAAACTCATATAAATTATTATTAACAAAATTTCTTCAAAAATATACAAATCGAAGTTTATTAATTTCTAATTGGATCAGAGAGAAAAAAAAAGGAAAGAAAAAGAAACAGACATCGTTCAATTTGTTAAACGTCCTTCAAATTTCTTTAAGATTTCTGAAAACGATTAACTTAAGTCGATAAAAAAAAAAAAAGAAAAAGAAAGACACGTAAAATAATATCGACAGAATTACTTACGCTTACCTCTATCACCAAAATAATTAATAAAAACGAGTGATCATCGATGAAATATGATTCTCGAAATTTTTTCATGATTTTCGTCAACTCGAGATTTCGATTATAGCTTTCGAAAGGAATCGAAAGAGATTCGAAAGGAATAAAAGGCCGTCATCGGAAAGAGAATCGAGGGGCTGACGATGCAAGTCACCCCTCGATCGTTGGCCGCAACGTGCCATCTCTTCGTCGTCGTAGTCGTAGTCGTAGTCGTCGTCGTCGTCGTCGTCGTCGTCATCGTCGTTGTCATCCTCCAGTCGTCGTAGTAGTGACATCACAAAAAATCACGGAGCCGCTTTCCGGCCGGATATCTTTCAATTACCCGTTAATATGATAGGCGGTGGTCGTTGTTGCAAGTCAGCACCACGTCGTTGTTCGCACACGTAGGAAACTCACATACACGCAAACACGAAAACACGTATGTACTCTATGTTTAACGCATACATACATATGGATATGTATATATATATATATATAGAAAGAGAGAGAGAGGGAGAGAAAGAGAAAGAGAAAGAGAAAGAGAAAGAGAGAGAGAGAGAGAGAGAGAGAGAGAGAGAGAGATGTGTGTTTGCGAGCCACGAATGATTAATCGACGTCAACCGCAGACCTCGCTGTATAACCTCAGCTGGAATATCGTCGAATTCGTTGACACGTCGATCTGCGGTTTACCGAAACGCGTTGCGCTCGTGTATCTATTTCGAGTGCACGAATTCGATCGGATTTAACGGACCGAGTGCCCAACGTTCGGGTAAACGAGTTTCCAACTTGAAGATGAAACGATTCGTTTCTCTCCATCCTTCCTCGATGAATGTCCGAGTGATTTTAAATTGAAAGAAAGAAAGAAATGAAAAAAGAAGAAAGAAAAAAAGAAGAAAAAAGCAACTTTCAAATTTGTGTCGGTTCGTTAATCTTTATCCCGATTGATGTTTCACCGAAATTATTTTGTCGTTTGAAGATTACATATTTTCCTTTTCTTTCGTTTTTTTCTTTTTTTTTGAAAGTAACATTTAGTAAAATTTACATTTAGTGAAATCTGATTCTTTTTTCGTTTTGCTTCTTTTTTTTTTACAAATCACGGCGCGTCGTTCTTATACAAATGAAAATTACCAGTGCCAGTATCTTTGCATCGATAATCGAATGGCTCGCACGCAAATGGCGGCGAATGCAAAAGAGTAAATTGCCTATTTCGAGTATCATCGTCTTAGCCGTCTCGGTGGCACGTTCCTGCAATTTGGTCTTAACGTGTCTATGATCCCCGTAGGAAATGCGTAATCTTCCTTTCCTTTCCCCCATCTAAATTGATCCCCTCCCTTCTCGCTTCTTTATTTTTCTTTGCTCTTTTGTCCTCGTCGTTGCATCAGGATTCCGTCTAAATAACGTATCAATTTAACCCTTGTGAGAATTGACAAATAATTGTCCAATTAGATCTATAAAATTGACGTTCTCGAGGAAATTCTTATCGAATAACCATAATAATTGATCCTAAAGAAAAAAAAAAAAAGAAAAAAAAAGAAAAGAAAATTCATGAAAAAGTTTCTATCTCTTATTTTCAAGAAATATTCGTGTTACCATCGTTATGAGATGATCCTAAATCTTTTTTCGAGGATAGCAATATAACACGATGGAAATGTCCATCGTCATGCTAGCTTTTGATGTTGGGACGTGATGTCGAATTTTCGCGCGTCCTTCGGTGGAAATCGTTTTCTCGTTATTGAAAAAAAAGAAAGAAAGAAAGAAAGAAAAAAGAAGAAGAAGAAAAAAAATACGAGAGCATCGATATAATAAGCGCAGCAGCTCTCTCGAAGATATTAATTGTATCCCGTGACGAACGAATGTTCGAACGTACGCGTACGTAATCGGAACGACGACGGATGATCGAACGATTCGACTTTGATTAAGCCAAAGACGACGTTGATTTCGAAGGGTGGCGCTAATAATTTTCGTCGAGTAAAAGAAATCAAGGGGAAGAAAGAAAATATATATCACTCTAATGGATCCAAAGATCTTTATGTTCGAAGTTCAGAGTTGTGTACGACGCAATCAAGGAGCAGAAAGCTTTCAAGAGCTTTCAATGGATCGCTCGCGTAATATTTTGACTAATAATCATCGATGAAAGTTTTCTTTGTTTTTTTCGTATCATTGACAAAAATCTCAATCGATCGTTAAATCGACAAATTTGTCTCCGAAATATAATTACCAAGTATTTAATCGAGTATTTAAATGATATTAATTCGAAATATCCTTACTTCGTTTTTACTTCTTTATGAAAGAAGAAAATAAAATAAGAAGAAAAAAATTTATTACCAAGTTATATCGATTATTTGAGAATTTCCATACATACTCCTAATTAATGAAACGAAGCGTTAACATACAGCGAGTGACAATTTGCTAAGATTAACATCAGCTTTGCGTAACATTAAGCGAAGCATCTCTCTTAGGTCGTTCTCTCTGAACGAGAACCAAACAGACATTTGCCTAACGCGTAATGGCATAATTTGCCTAAGGGTTTAATCACATCGTTGTTATTTAGTTGTCCAACGGACTGGAATAAGCTGATCGTGTCTCAGACATCCCCTTCGCTGTACTACTTAACGTCCGCCAGCCTAACTATTCTCTGTTAAATGGTAAAATCATTTGAGTAGCAGCTAACTGAATCACTACGTCGGTTTGGATCGTCGATCGACGGTGTCTATTTCTTCGCTGCTTAGTTCGAAATAGATCAAGAAATCCGACGATTGAAAACGGGATTATTAATACGATCTTATGATACATAGAAACCAGTTACGAACAAATGTTCCCAAAAATATTGCAAGGTACTATTATGTTTATTATTATTATTATTATTATTATTATTATTAATAGTATTATATCGAGGTCGCAGAAGTAATTATCTTTTTTTTTTGAGTTAAAATAAACAATTTATATTCGCAAATAATAGATTTCTCAAAGTATTTCCAAGAAACGAATTTCCGATAAATAGTAGAAACATTACGAATGAAAACTTAACAACTGCTATTCGCTGCGTTTGTGGATACGTTTAAATCTTCTACGACTTTAGCAAAAGCCTTTCGCAATAACCCATATAGAACGAGAGACGACAAAACGAACTACTCCTTTTATCTTTCAACGAAAGATCCCCTGTAAACAAATTGTTCTCCAAACTGAACTCGCTAGCAAAGGCGTTTTCTACGAAAGGATAGCCGTTTCTTCATATATATACATATATATATGTATATATATCTATCTATCTCCCTCTCCTTCTCTTTCACAGTTGAAAGAAAAAAAAAGAAAAGAAAAGAAAAGAAAAGAAAAGAAAAGGAAAAAGAAGAAGAAGAAGAAGGAAGCCTTGGAAGCGATTCCGTGTCTCTCGTGTACCTATAAACAAATGCCGTGTTAACATCGAAATATCTGGCAGCCTGGAACAGCTGTTGGCAACGGGCCTCTGTTGACATAACTTTGACAAAGTCGTTGACAAAGTTCCCGTTCTGAGCTTTTTACGCCTTTGGGACCATTAAAAGCTGATAAATCTTTCGGTCCCTACGTTCAAACTTACCACGAAAAAGAGAAAGAGAGAGAGAGAGAGAGAGAAAGATAGAGAGCGAGCGAGAAAAAGAGAGAGAGAGAAAGAGATAGAGTGCTTGACACTATTTTCATCGTTCACGTCGTCGTTGTCGTTGAATCCAACGATGCGAGTCAACGATGGCAGCTTGTGAAAATATCGAGAATGTGTACGTGTGTGTCTGTCTCTTTTTATCTAACTCCCATTCTCTTTCTCTTTTTCTATCACTTCGACCGGATCTACAGGACGTTTGTCAACTCGCTAACCATTGGAAGCAAACAAACGTTTCTCACCAGCAGACGTTAGGCGACACACTACTCGTGCGCACGCGCGCCTATTACACAGCCTTATTAATAGCTCGAGTAATGAAATCTTCCTTTCGCGTGCACGGTAATGGATGCTCGAGTAAGAGCGACCGATATCGAAGAGTCGTCTGGCACTCTTTCGAGCTTAAGATATTTATGTACATATTTATATTATCCTGCTCCCCACTCTGCTCCATTCCCATCCAATTCCGCCTCATTTTTTTCAAATATTAATTTCTTTCTTTCTTATTCATTCAGCTTACGTATTTATTTTATTCAGTTTTCTTTTTTTCTTTCTTTCTTTTTCTTTTTTTTTTTGTTTCTTTAAGGACTAAGAAACGCTCGGATCTTTTAATTATTTCTTTTTTTATTCTTCTCTTTTCTCTTTTTATTTACGTAAATCAAATAAATCTAAACTCGAATCTGAATTCTTTTTCTTCTCCTTTTTTCTCTTTGAATAAGTCCGAGTGCGATAACTGTATCGAAGGTTTCTTTAAATAAGGAAAAAAAAAAGGGAAAGAAATCGTTCGAGATAACTCTAATTTTTTAATTACCAAGCACAACGTTATAATATTTCTAAACTGGTGAAACTTCCTTTGATAATCGAGAGAATATATAACTCGTGAAATTTTCTCGCGACGATCTCTTCCTCGCATGTCAAAACCGTCAAACATTTGTCATATTCTACGACGAAGAAGACGGCTGACAAAGAAACGATTTGTCTCTTGTCTCGGACTAACAAGTCAAGCCGATGGACACGATTATTAATAGCTCTGGCGACGAATTACCGCACAAATGGACACGGAGACTGACGTAACTCGTTCGTAATATCATTTAAAAATCAAACAAACAAAATCTTTGTCTTCGGCTTCTATTCCGTCGATGATTCAATGGAAAGATTAATGAGGGGGGGGGGGGGAAGAGAGGAAAGAAGGTGGCAAAGAAAAGAAAGAAAAAAGAAAAAATAAAATGAAAAAGAAAAATTAATGACATCGGCCGACGAGTTAACTCAAGCTCAAATAGTTTTATCAATTTTCTGCATTTTATAAAACTCCGTTAGAATTAAATATAATGAAAAATATATGACGTTGGTCGTAGGGTGATCGATTTAATCGGTACGTCACTGAGAGTCGCTCCAAAGCGGTAGTCTCGAGGCCTGGCGCCCAAAACATATGTATATCACTAGGAAAAGTGGCTTTTGCTCGTACATCATGCGAAAGTAGATGACGAGCACTCGTCCCTACTAAAGAAAAAAAGGGAATAAAAAAAAAATAGAGAAACAAGAAAAAGTACACCAACTTCGACCTAAAATAGAGAGCAGACGAAAGATGGCGACGAACGAGAATTAAAGATTGTTGTGCTTTTGAACGTATCTTGACTAAAAAAAAAAAAAAAAAAGGAAAGAAAGAAAGAAAGAAAGAAAGAAAGAAAAAATGAAGAGACGACTCGATTCATTCTTAAATCATGTTCGTTCATTTTCCACTATAATATGATGGATACGAGCTGATCAAAGAAAAAAAAAGAAAAAGAAGAAGAATTATTTGTAACGGCGCAAAAAGAAAAGAATTTCATTTCTAAACTCTTATAATAATTATAATTAAAACTAATTGTCTCTAATCGTATAATTCTTAAACAATTATAATTTTATAATCTTCGTAATGATTACTCTCTATTTATAAATCTCACATCGTCTGGCTAATTGAATATTATTTGTATAACTTTTCAGAATATGTCGTACGGTGTTCGGGAGGAATATCAAACTATCATCGAATCGCCAAGGAGTTTGGCGAAGAAGATCGAAAGTTGTATCGTTAGGTGAGCAATTTAGAAAAAGAGAAACTTATTAGAAAAAGGAAGTCAAACAGAACGATAAATGTAATATCGTAAACAGCACGATACAGTAAGATAAACGTTAAAAGTGATTTGTGATGAAGGGAAAGAGAGAAAGAGAGAGAGAGAGAGAGAGGGAAGCAAAGAGAGAGAGAGAGAGAGAGAGAGAGAGAGAGTAGATATCGAGAGAAATATTGAAGGATAGGTGGGGGCAGTCGAAAGGTTGAGAAACGTTGACCATCCTCGATGCCTAAGGGCATCCGTTGATTACCGGTCGAGGAGAGGTCCGCGGGATTTTAATTAGCGGCGTTTGCTCTTCGCAAACACGAGCCAATCTGCCCCCGTGATAGTAGAACCCCATGTGCAAGTTCCCCGGGCTGATTCCAAGGTAAAAAAAAAAGAAAAAGAAAAAAGAAGCAAAAAATGCGAGAGTCCTTGCCTGTGACGATGGTTACGAATTCAATCTCTTTCTCTCTCTGTCTCTCTCTCTTTCTCTTCTCCCTTCAATTTACTAATTTTATTCGATACGATGAAAGGATACAGTGGACTAAGCTTCTCCCGTAATATCATGTCTTTAATCCCAGTATGATGGTTTCTAATTGATTCGAGCTCTACTTTAATTTCATTTAAAAAAAAGAAAAAAAAGAGAAAACAGATACGATCCCCAAGTTTTCTGACTCGTTTGAAAATAGATTACACATAGGTTGGAACATCGATCACCTTATTACGATCGGTTTTAGCCAATGGAATAGACGTGAAAAAAAAAATAAATAAATAAGTAAAAAAGGAAAGGAAAAAGAAGAGAAAAGAAGAAGAAACAGAGAAAAATCTCACGAAGCGGAGGATTATCGTCGAATTTTTTCTTTCTTTCTTTCTTTCTTTCTTCCTTTTTTTTTCTTTCTTCGCGAGCACGTTCGATCGAACAGCTTCGATGCTTGTAAGTACGTGACCCACATACCGGGACCTAGTCGTCCCTTTTAGCAATGGAATTCGAAGGACTCGTGGTATTTTTAAATCTACTGGAATCGAGCTGAAACGTCTCTGGAATAGTCGGTCTTTCATTCCTATCGCACACGCCGACACGTATCTTTCTTCTGGTACTTATGTTGAAATAAAAAAAAAATAAAATAAAAATAAAAAAGAATATAAAAAAAAAAGTTTAAAAAAAATGAAAAGTAAAAAAAGCGAAGAAACCCCTTTGACGTTAGGTCCCTCTCTCATTACGAGTAAATTCCAAGGAGTCACAGAGACGGATGGCGACAAAAAAGTGTCCATCGTCGGTATTCCTGTCGGTTTGTGAAATATAACAGCACCTTCCGTGTGTCACTCATTGCTCGCGTCACCTACGTGACAAATGAGACGTTGTCCTACGTTCGTTCAAATTACTACTAGCATTCCATCTATACGAGCTTGTTTCGTTCTCTATCTCTGTCTCTGTCTCTATCTCCGTCTTTCTGTCTCTCTCTCTCTCTCTCTCTCTCTCTCTCTCTCTCTCTCACTGTCTGTCTCACCGTTCTCTGTCTTTCTTTCTGTTGCCGCTACCGGGCTTTGAAATATTACTCTCGCCGCGTGTAACCATTTCCTTGACGCGAGTTTTGTACACCAACGAGACTTCTCGAAACCATTCTCAACATACATCAGCTTCGATATATCGAAGCCTTATATCCCGTGATAAAAGTCAATCCACGATATCAAAGTTCGATAGTTATAATTTACACGACGTAGAAGCCCGATTTCTCTCTAATTATCGGTTAATTAAATATCGATTAATATAATAATTTGACTAATATAAATCAAAAATTGTATATGTTACATCTAATTTATTATCGATACTTTGGACATTAAGTTGATAAAGATTTATACCGATCGTCGTTTCGTGTCATCGGTAATAGTGAGATAATTTAGAGAAACTACTTTGTCGTAAAATTGTCTTGGGAAAAAGAACTTATCACTTTAGGATGGAAATTTATTTTGAACAAGAAAAAAAAGAACGGAAAGAAGAAAAGAAAGAAAAAAAAAAGATAAAAAAAAACCCTATGGATTATATCGTGACACGACGTCGAGAGTCATCGTATAATGATCGAGTCTCTTGTCAGCGACAAGTAATTCGGAATCAATTACAGACACGCAACCCTAAAGAACTCTGGAGTAGGTAGGTACAAGTTAGCGAGAGCAAACGAGAAAGAGAGAGAGAGATAGAGAAAGAGAGAGAGAGAGAACAGACTGATAGACAGAAAAGGGAGAAAGGTCTCTTTCGATGGCGGCATTCATTAATCACTTGCTTTTTAACTCGAAATTCCCTCGCGCCTAGTTTACAAAACGAGGGTCCACCCAAAATTGCCCCGTCACCCGTCAGGACAAGGATATTGCTTTTTGTATTTTCTTTCTTTTTGTTTCTTTTTTCTTCTTTTTTCTAGATCGAACAAAAACGAAGAAAAATATTCGACTTACATAGACATCGGATTTGATTTTCACACGATCTACTCTCCCAATCTTTTCCATCGTTCTATCGAAATTTCTATTATATCTAATCGAAAAATTCGACGGGATCTCATCGTCGATCTTTATAGAGATCTGATGAGAAATTTTTTGACGTTGAGTGATACCTACGTAAAAAAAAAAAAAAAGGATTGGAAATAAAATTTTATTTGAACGACAAGAAATTACAATATTTCGATATCTCGATATCGATACAAGTCGATATTTCGTTCTTATTATTCTATTTTATTTCATTCTGTTCTATTTATACGGATGTATCGTAAGTACGTAGATATATCTAAGAAACGTTATTAGCATTATCCGGGGAAGTTTTCGAGCAATAAGAAAGAGAAAGAAAACAGGTTAAGCTCTCTTTACTAACGTAGACGGTAGTGTCATCATCAGAGCATACACGACTAACTCAACCGAGAGAAGAAGAAGAAGAAGAAGAAGAAGAAGAAGAAGAAGAAGAAGAAGAAGAAGATCGGTTTACATGAATCGAAAAGGTCGCCTTATAGCTAGCTAGTGTCTAACTGTCAGGGATAAGGACTGAAATAACAGAGACGCATTAGCGACGCGAGGATCAAAGTGCGAAGTGCATGGGTTGGAAAGGAAAGGAGTATGAAGAAGGAGGAGAAGGAGGAGGAGAATAAGAAGAAGATGAAGAGAAGGAGTGGGGAAGACAGGGGAAAAAAGAGAGAAAATGAGAAGAAAAAACGACGAAAATAGGGAAGCCACCCAGGCTGTCGTGCCGTGAGTTTAACGCGTGCGTTAATGCCTGTCGGCCAGCCTGGACCTCGTCCTCTATAATTAGCCTGTATTGTGTTACTCACGAGCGGATTATTGCGCTCATAAACCGCTCATAAAGTTTTTCGTCCACGGCGAACACGACAAAGAAGTTTGTTGTCCCTCTTCCCACGTGATAAACCCGACTGTGATATACAACATTAACATTTTTCTACGATTTCTATCTTGAACGATATAATCCTATAGCTTATCTTTGATTTTAATTATTATTGTTATTGTTGTTGTTGTTAATATTTGAGACTTGATGTCAGATGTTACATGTGTATCTACATGTATATATATATTTGTAGCTAAAAGATACTGGACAGTATAAAAATGTTCCATACATTTAGATCGATAGGATTAATCACATTAAATTGTCACGAGTCTTCTATTCTTCGAATTTGAATCGATCAAATTTATAAAAAATTGTCTGAATGATATGAAAATTAAGAATCGATGAGGAAGATAAAGAAAGAAGAAAAAAAACAAAAAACCTGATAGATTTCAAAGGAACATGGAAGATATAATGATCGAACGATTAGATGGGACAATATTAGATCGATGTGTCTGGAAAGAAAAGAAGAAAAAAGAAGAAGAAAAACAAGAAAAAACAAAGAAAAAAAAAGAGAAAGAAGAAAAAGGAAAAAGAAAAGAAAAGAAGGGAAACGTTGTATCGTTCGAAGGAAAAAGAAATTAAGGTTGGACTCGAAATAAGAGGACTGGTCTTTTGGTCGTAAGCTCGTTAAGGTTCTAGCGAACGTAAGAGAGTACAACGTCCGTGTCTACGTTCACGTTCACGTTCACGTTCATGTTCACGTTCACGTAGTCTTAGTCGTTTTGTCCCACAGTGGGATTTCAGGAAGCGTGTGTTCGCGGGTAATAAAGTCGCTCGGTCTCGGTCAGAAGAACTCGTGGGTTTTGTCCTGTACCGATAATGGCCACACTTCATCAAGGAACCACACCATCGACCTTCTCTTTCCTACGGGACACGAACTCCTCTTTGCCTCGTTTTACCCTCTCTCGCCCTTGTCCGTACCAAGGCCATCTGTTTCGTCATTACCGACGGGTAGTAAAGCATCCCCTTCCATTTCTTCTTCGTCTTCTTTTTCTTCTTATTTTAGCTCTCTCCCCTCCTTCCTTCCTTCCTCCCTCCTCCCTCCTCCACCTCTCCTCCTCCTCCTTCTCCTCCTCCTCCTTCTCTCCTACTTCTCTTTCTCCTCTTCGTCCCACGGGTGATACATCGTGTTTCCTTATTTGCTACGAACGTGCTACGGGAAAATCGTCCGAGAAAATCGAGTGATTTGTCCGGGAGGTGTTAATGGCCAACCTCGTAGCGTACATACCCATCTAACCATCCTTCTCTTCGCTCTTCCGTTTCCACCATCTCCTGTCATCCACGTTCCACGTTCCTACTTCGTGATACGTCCGTAGGGTATACGCCAACGGAAATACAAAATCTCACGAAAAAGAAGAAGAGGAGGAAGACGACGAGGACGACGACGATCTACCAAGAAACGCTGATTTATCGTCTCGCATTTCTTCCTCCTTCCCCACCCACCTTTCCCTCTCGAACGATGATTTGCCGCCTTAAGACTTAAGATTACGATGAAATGAACGCTTATACAGAGAGAGAGAGAGAGAGAGAGGGAATAAGAGAAAAAGGACGATAACTATATAATACACTCTTGACGATTTCAACTTCCTATAGATTATTTCTTAACGAGGTTACGAAGATTTTTCTAATCGATCGAAAGATTTACCAAACACTCGTTTATATAGAATATATATATATATATATATATATATATATATATACATACGTACATACGTAAATATCTACACTGATTTCTAAGCTTATTTATGAACGCACGGATAGCGTTGAAATCTTGCCCGAGAAATCCAGCCGGTAGTCCGAACGAAAGAAATTTCCGGCGTTCTTTTACTTCACGAAGTGAAAAAACAGAAAGAGAGAGAGAGAGACAGACAGAAAGAGAGAAAAAGATAGAAAGAAAGAGAGAGAGAGAGAGAAACGATATGGCGAGGATACGATAGGGGTATATTTTCGGGAGCCGTGAAGCTGTCAATAAGGTGGATTCCAAACCGCTTCTTCGGTAGTAAGGCGAGGATACTCTAAAAGAACTGCCGCTTGCACACGGCCGTTAGAGAAAAGAGATATAGAGAGATAGAGAGATAGAGATAGAGATAAAAAGAAAAAGAAAGAGACAGAAAAAGAGAAAGAGAGAGAGAGAGAGAGAGAGAGAGAAGTACGGATCTTCCTCGTCCCTCAGAGTTCAGAAGCTTCCCTCTCTCTCTCTCTCTCTCTCTCTCTCTCTCTCTCTCTCTCTCTCTCTCTCTCTCTATTTCTATCTCTTTCATTCTCTCTTCGTTTCGCCCTGTGTAGCGTGACTTGCAACACAATTTCTGGTCCACGAGACTGACGGATACCCACTCTTTCTCCAAGGTCTTTCTTTGAATGCCGTATCGGTCCGAAGAGATGCCCGTGCTAGTCATTAGGCCGTATCGTGTGAGAGATCGTTAAGAAGGAACCTCCTCTAAAAGGAACACCTCGGTATAGTATACATATGTAGGTACATGCATATACGTATAAACGGTGAAAATGTATGTATGTATGTAGGTATGCAGTTATGTATGTATGTATGTATATCTACAATGTGTACGCGTTCACGTTCCTAAGCTTTAGTTCTACGTAGGTTTATATGTTGGTACGTTGCATCCTCGACCTTATGTAATCACTGACTTGGAAAAGTAGTCTTCTATATCTGATACCAGAGAAAGCTCGTCTCCGTGACCGATCTTAGGCTCGTGAGAAAATACAACTTCGAATCTCCATCCCTCTCTCTCTCTCTCTCTCTCTGCTCGTTATATCTCGTTCTTTTCATCAAAAAAAAAAAGAAAGAAAAAGAAAAAAAATACGAGGAAGAATTTTTTTCGATCGTTCGAACATAATTTTTTTCACGTCGGGTTACGTCAACGTAGAATGATGGAAGACATTCCATCGAATTATTTGTTTGTAAAAAAAATTTTACTTGGTATTTAACATCGTCTTTCATGTGTCTCATTTTAATTTCTAATAGACGATATAAGAATATATTTAATTAAAAGAACGAAAGTCATATTATTCGCATTTACCGTCGAATCTTACTTTCGTCGATCTTATAATCTAATCGTGAAAATTTTTAAAGTTCATATTTAACGAGAATTACACGATGCATCGAGCAAAAATATCGTAAAGAAATTAAAGAAATAGTTGAATAATAATAAAGATATGGCTGATCGTTCGTCTCATAAAAATCTCTCTCGTACTTTTTATACTTTCGATTTATCGTGAAAGAAAAAAAAAAAGAAAAGAAAAAAAAGAAAAATAGAAAAGAAAAATCTAAATGAAAAGTACCCGTTGCCCGGATGGATCTCAGTTATGCAGTGTCATAGAATATAGCTTGTATCGACTTTCATCGCCAACTCGAGAGAAATAGAATAGTCGTCGTGCCGCTTCTATTTATTACATATAATGCACATACACATACACACACACACACACATATATATATATATTTCTTAGTCGCGTAGTTTCGTTTGGACAATCGATACAGGCTGAGTCGGATCGTAGGAATCGACTAATCTTTCGATTCACGCGAGGCAAGGACGTATAACTGCTTCTGAAAGGCAACCTCGATGACTACCAAAGGACTATTCCCGACTTGCCACCATCACATTTACAATCGTTAGTACGAAGCACGAAGCAGCCACCTCGGAAATCGTTTAACGTAATTACGGCTCTTGTGTCACGAGACCGTTCTTTACCATTCTCGGTCTCAGCTCGACAAATGTTAGCCCGTTTATTCTTTTTTCTTTTCTTTTTTCTTTTTTCCCTTTTTATTTTCTTTTTTTCGGAAGCGTCAAAAGGTATCCTCGGTAAGCAGTCCGGTGCGAACTTGATGGATACCTCCTCGATGACTGTCTGACATTCCTACGAACGACCAGTTTGTGTCTGGTCGTCTATGATAAATATTTTTCTCTTTCTAAGCTTAGCAAAGTTCTTATTATAAACCTCGAATAAGGATCGATAATAAATAATGATATATTTATAAAAGGATTATAATCATTCGTGTTGAATCTGGATTGCATCTTGGTACTATCGATTACGTTACGAATTATCTTTTTATCAATGATCGTGGATAAAGGAAAAAAAAAAAAATGCTCGACGATAGACGTAAGACACGTTCGTCGAAATTCAAAGAGGATTTCTGTCTTGCGAATGAACGTGTAGAAGAAAGAAAAAAGAGAGTGAAAGAGAGAGAGAGAAAGAGAGTGAAAGAAAGAGAAAGAGAGAAAGAGAAGTTTTTTCGATGCAAGATAAAAGACAAGCAACGTGACTACCGGTACCGTCCTTATGGAAGAGCTTCATTAGCGGACTTTAATTATACGACGAGCAAGATCGTTGTCGCACAGTGGATAATATCCGGACGAATAGATCTCCGCTTGGTTCAGACCTTCGGCCTGATAGCGGAGCGGATCGTTCATCATCCTCCTAGCAATTATCGTAATTAATATCGCCGTGGTGTGTCGGCGTCTACACGGATACGTACCATGACTCGCATAGATTTTTAACTCGATTCGCCGGATATCGTTTTTCGCAGCTGAGAAACGACGACGCATAATCGCTTGATTCAATGAATCCTGTCGTCGATTTAATCATCGTGAACGACGAGCCCGACGTACTCTTTATTAAATCTTAACATTTCTCACGAAAACTTTTACTCTCCGTTAATAATTCTGACCGATATCTTTCTTTTCTTTTTCCATCTCTTTCTTCTTTTCCATCCTTCTTTTTTCTCCTCTTACCAATTTAAATTAATACCTTATTATTAATATTAAGAAAAGGTGCAATACTGTGATACTGTAAATTAACGGGATAGTCGAACTTTTATGAATGTTATTACGAAGAAAAGAAAGAAAAGAAAAGAGAAGGAAGAAAAAGAAACGAGAAAGAAAACCAAACCAGTAGTAATATCTAAAGTGAAAGCGAAAGTAAATGAGAACGATTAATGTTACACTTCGCTCTCCCTTTCTCTCTCTCTCTCTTTGAATTAGATCAATCTCTCCCTCTCTTTCTCTCGCAGTGAAGCTCGAACACCTTATCTACGCAAAATATCAACGACGGCGCACGTTTCTAAACCTTCTAATCAAGACGTATCCTCTTCGTGACCAGCTAGCTCGAGCTCCTCGAGAGTTTCGACGATATCCAGGAACGTCATTACCGTTCGTAGCTGAGAGCTCGGTGATCGTTAAGCTCGCTTTGTCCGCGAGTTCATGGGGAATTGGTAAAGCAATAACATTAATCCAGGACATCGCCATGGTGCTAGAGAGAAAAAGAGAGAGAGAGAGAGAGAGAGACAGAGACAGAGACAGAGAGAGAGCGAGAGAGAGATGCACTATTTCCTCTCATGGTCTCTCGCAGCTTTCTCGTCCTCGTGCAGACCTCGAAGAGTAATCCCTGGTGGTCGAGATCCTGGATGTCCGTATAAAGCAGTCCCGTGGAATGGACTTGGAACTTGCTAACCTCCTCACCTCTTCTCCTCTCGTTCTCTTGGTCACGAGCTGTCTTGGTTCTGTCGCGGTTGCTCCCTAGACGGGATGTGGTCTGGACGCTGGGTAGACCCTTGTACCGGACCGTCTGTAATTTTAATAAGCCGTATTACGAGCTCTCCTACCTACGGAAACAACTTCCTTTCGTATATAACGGCCGAGTATTTGCCGAGTAGACCCACCCTTTCGCTAATTCTACTCTATCTCTGTCTTTATCTATCCATCTATTTATCTCTCTCCCTTTCTCTCTCTCTCTCTCTCTTTTTCTCTTCATTTCTGTTGATCAATCTAAACACCGGGATAAGTCTCTGTTTGTCTATCTATCTTTTTACTTTTATCCAGCTTTCTAGACATAACTAATAATCCCGCGTTCGTTATAACGAGGAGTCGAGTATACGTGATCATTTTTTACTCTATCCAGGTAAAACTATCTAGGTCACTGTTGGTACAGTAAAACGCAAAACTTTTCTGACGGCGGAACGAAATAAAAATGATATTTCTTAAAAGTCACCGAGGGATCCCCGTATAACGTTAGATGCGTTACTTTAAATGAATTCCCGACATCAGTAGCCGTCATCTTGGCCATCTCTCCAGAGCAAAATAGAGAGAGAAAGAAACATAGAAGGGAGAGAGAGAAAGAGAGAGAAGTTATTCGAAGATTAAACGGGGGCAATCTGCGGCGCTCTTTTCTTTTCTCTTTTCTTTTCTGTCTTTTTTTTTCCTTTTTCTTTTCTTCTTCTTTTTTCTCCCAAACGACCAGATTTTTATGCCTAATTAATCGCCATAAATCCGAGGGAACGCCGCTGGATTACGGTGAAATTTGCGCTTACCGTCTCTCTCGAGGGGTGATTCAATGATTTGTAGATGCACGGGGTGAGATCCTTCGCTCCTCGTAATTCGCCTTAAGCGTACGCGATCTTCCACGTTGATTGAACGCATTAAAAGCCATCACTTTCTCGTCTAATCTTCGAAAAGGAAGAAAACAACGAAGAAAGAAAAAACAAAAAACGAAGCAAAAAAAAGGGGAAAAGAAAAGACAAAATAAAAAAGTTCTTATGCGAATAAGAGAAAAAAGAAGAAAGGATATATCGATCTTACAAAAAATTTCACTCGACCAAAGATTCTTCGGATATTCCTCTTCCTCCCTCTTTTCTCATTTAATTTTATCGAATATTCTCATTGGTAGTTGATTTTCTCTTTTCCCTTTCTTTTTTTCCTCCCATTTTATACTTTTTCTTTTCTTCTTTTTTTTTTTTTTTAGAAAAAACATTATTTCTCTCTCGATCGAAAGTACCTCGTACTACTTTTTCCATTAGCATTTATCGAGTCCTCGGAAAGTACGAAAAATCTGACGGAGGAAGAGAAGTAGAAGTAGAAGTAGTAGTGGCAATGGTAGTAGTGGTAGTAGTAGCAGAAGCAGCAGAAGCAGCAGAAGCAGCAGCAGCAACAGCAGTACGGCCAGAAACAAAATGCAGAAGCTCAAAGTTATCCGCGAAGTTTCGAGTGCAGAGCCAGTTGATTTATCGGGCTCATTACTGCCAGGAAAGAGGGAGGACTACAGGAATGGAGCCACCCCAACGGCGTGTTTTACAAGACGGCATTAATTGCTCGAATTAAATATGCACCTCTCTCCGCGTCGTAATTTATTTCGGTTTCCTTAAGCACTTTAAGTCGTCGGGAACTCGACCGAGTATACGCCGCCCATCGCCGAAGCTTTCCACGAACGTTAATAATGAGTATGCGGGATATTAATTGACGTTGCTCGCGAACGGTCCTTTAAAGCCGTTCTAACCTGGTTAAAACGATTTTCCATTGATCGTAAGCATGGGAATAGACAGATCGTATGTACATATGTATGTGTATATATATATATGTATGTATGTATGTATATATATTTAGATTACGTGGATATACGTGGCTATGGACTTGACGTGAGCGATCATTCTAATTAACACCTTCTCAATTGACGTATTAATATGTTCTATAATATGTACTATTAACATCGATTTGCCTCGTTTCACTTTCATATTTCTATGGGAAAAAAAAGTACGAATAAAAAAAAAAGAAAAAGGAAAAAGAAAACAAAGAATTAATTATTAATAATATTAGAACATAATTTATATCGTTGCAGGAACGCTTTGGACGAAGAATGTCGCGCGAAGAAGGCACTTAATCTGCTTGAAGCTCGTGATCGTCGTATAGCTTTTCTCGAGAGAAGGGTGGCCGAATTGGAGGAGACGGCCATTGGTATGCATACGATGAGTTTAAGGGCATCCTCGACGCTCTCCAGTTTAGACGATCCAACGAACAAGGATGCGTATTATAGCATTACTCAGAGCGAACAGTCGATCAAACTCGAGAACGATTATAAGAATCTGGACTCGTCGAGCAACGAACATGATCAAGCTTACGATCAAAGTCAACGATTTTCAATGAATCAAACGATGGTACCCAATTTAAAATTATCATCGAGCACATCCTATACGGATAAAGAAATATTTTCGACTCCTGCTTTGGATATGACCTATCAAAAAATTTCCAATTATCTTTACGTTGGTAGTTCCGATATAAGTACCAACTATGAAATGAAAAGTCGATCTATTAGCGAAACCATTCGCGATTACGGGAACGAAAAGTCTCCGATCGAAGATAACAGATCGACGTTTGTTTCTAACATAGACATCGAAAAAAGATCTAAGAAAAAAGACGAACTGAAGTTTCACAGTCAGAAGAACGAAGAGATAACGTACATGCTTCCGAAAAGTAGAAACTGCAATACGGGCTTTCCCTCCAGAGTGTCTTCGAGCGTGGCTTGGATACGAACGAAGCGGAACTTCCGCAAGAAGATTCGACCCTTCGCTACTAGGGTGAAGAGACAGCAAAAAGGCGATCAGCGAGCGGAGAAAATCGACGTTTCGTCGTTTCGGTGAGTACACTGGAATCTTATTTCTTACGTTGCGAAATCAACACTGAAATGGTCGTGTTCTTTTTTCTATTTTTTCTTTTTTTTTTCTTGTTTATACGTTTCTTCTTGTTCCTTTTTTTCAGATAAACGACTTACAAATTAGTCTTATTCTTTTTTTCTTTAAATAATCTGTATCAGAGGGTGAATAGAAGGGAATCTTTTCTGATCTAATTTCGACGATTTACGTATACAAAAATCGTTTCTATCGTCTTACGATATCCTTTATATAACATTAATACGGTCTAAATATAAGGCGCACGAGTTACGGATCTCGATTTTCGATCGATCATCTCTTAGCGAGTGAAAACACGATATTTTTCTCTCTCTCTCTTTCTTTCTATATACCTACATATCTCGAAACGAAGCGGTTCCGCGTTCATCATCTCGGTGCACGTCAAAATGGCGATCGTTTAACTGGTAAAGTAGAGGATGGCGAGTAGAATATCAGGTCCACCGGCACGTACCAGTTGGATTTTTCCAAGTTCGGCGAGTAGCGTAACGCTTGGTGCTCGGTTGGACGTGAAAATGCATGTAATTAGCTGAAATTGATGTTGAACGCGAGCACGGCCGCAATTTTAATCGGCTGTCGTATGATAATTACGCGTGGCAGGCACCCCCCGACCCGTGCCGGATAAATCATCTCTCGCTCCTGCGGCCGGAGCTTCGCATCACGAAGCCAGAGAACTAGAGAGAGAGAGAGAGAGAGAGAAAGAGAGAGAGAGAGAGAGGGGGAGAGAGAGAGAGAGAAAGAGAAAGAGAAAGAGAGGTTCCCAGGTATTCATTTACTTCGTATTAATCAATGTGTGAAATTGATTACGCCTAGCCTCACCGTAACGAGGGTTGTTGCTTCTCCTAGTATGGCAGAGGAGGGAAGCTAGCAGGGAGGTGAGGGCGGAGGGGGCGAGAGAAAGAGTCTCACCGATGGGCCACCGGTGCTTGGACGTCACGTGGCTGCTTCTCACTACTTTCACATTGATCCTCTATGTAATATATTTTTCTATCTTTCAATGAATCTCATCAATCGTTTTTAATAGTTACGTATATACATATGCATGATCATGCATTAGAGATTCTACGTACGTATTGATAGATAAATTTGTATTTTCCGATCGTGATAATGTGTCGCACAAAAAGCAGATATATCGGACCATGTCCCTAATGCCAGTAGTCGTTCGATAGAAATAAGTCCTCCTTCGTGATTTACATTTTTTCTCTCTCCTTTTTTCTGTTTCTTTTCTCTTTTCTCTTTCTTCTCTTCCCTTTTTTTTTTATTCTTCTAAGGGACGACGTTCTTAGACATCGTGTATCGGTCGATAGGTCGTCGAAGCACGACCGAGAAAATTGCATTTCTATTTATTTCTGTCCGTCACGGCACCGTTTCTGTCGCAAGAACGAGTCGAACGAACGATCGGATTATCATTGTCACGACTCGCTCGAAAGGATTCTTCGTAGAATCGTAGAACCTGTCTCGCGACCTCCTTCTTCCTAGTGGTAACCGACGCGGAGTTGACAGACGCGCCACGCCATTTTGCAAAATCGCTTGTTGAGGGAACGGTGACGAAACGATTCGACGATTAAAGAGATCGTCCGTACGGACAATAGGATCGTGACCTTTTCCTCCCTTATACACGGTCCCATTGTGTCTCGCTAAAATATCCGCTCGAACTGACTCGAGACATCGAGCAGCGTCCTTCTGAACACGAAAATTTCACAACCGATTTCTCAATTGGACGCCTTGAAATTTTGGCGACGATCGATACTTGATCTATCTATATGATCTATCTATATATTTGATTTATATATACTTGATCATCAAAAAAAGAAAAGAGAGAAAAGAAACGAAATTAATACAATTTCAATGAAATGTAAGATTTCAATATTCCACGAAAAAAAAGCGATTTCTAGAAAAAAAGAAAAAACCAAAAGAAAACTAAAGAAAAAAAGAAACAAATAATGACTGAAGAAGCAATTCTCACGAACGAACGATTTATCAGGATCGGAGTATCGAAAACGAGTAGGATCGAGCTCCGATCAGTGACCTTCGACCTCGCGTCGATCTTCTCTCCCTATATCTTTCTCTTTCTCTCTCTCTCTCTCTCTCTCTCCTCCGTTTAGAATCGTTTCGATCGAGCGCGAGGATCTGCTCTTTGACACGCATAGTTAGACGAATCGATGCGTTTCGTCGAACCTCGAAGAGAACGGGTTCGCTCGTACGATCGCACGAGCAGAGAAATACGCCGCCGCTAATGGAATCAATTAGGTGTGGATTAATATTGACAGATTTATTGACTTGCCTTTTGTGCGCGTCACAGCGGCCCGATTACACAGCTCGGTCCGATTTATAACCGAAAACCGTACCTGCTGCTACCGCAACCATGTTAAACTTAATGTGGATCCATAAATACTCAAACACAAAACCTATAAAAAAAAAAAAGAAAAAAACACACGTATATTTATGTACTAGTATATCACTTAGTTAGGTATTAGCTACATATATATATATCTTAACATCATCGCCGAGGACCATAGAAAAACAGAGTCGATCTACGTAAAGATTAAAGTCGATACCCCAGATCCTGAAAAAATAATAAAAAGGACGGGTCTCCTTCGTGGAAGTTAACCACTGAAAATGGAAACGTCGAACGTTCGTTACGACAAGAGCCGTTAATAAAGGCAACGTCCGAACGTACACGCCGGTACTCTCTTATAGAGAGCGAACGTCGATATACACGGGGCGCGTCGTTTGCGTAATTCGTAATTGCGTACGCGAAACTGTCGGTTTATGAAATTAACGAGGGGAACCATTAAATTTAACGATCGTTGACTCGCGGTGTCCACCGTGTGCAGAGGTAGTCGAACGGCATGCTACGATCCTGTTAGCTGCTACCACGACTTTCTCTCTCTCTCTCTCTCTCTCTCTCTCTCTCTCTTTCTCTCTTCTATCTTCTTCTCTGTCTATCATTCTCTCTTCTTCTCTCTCTCTCTCTTTCTCTCTATCTGTCTTTTACCCCGTTTCATTGTTTCTCTCTCTGTCTTTTTCTCTTTCTCTTGGTCTCATTTTTTATTTGATCTCTTTCTCTCTATTTCTTTCTCTCTCTTTTTCGTGCAAGCGAATTCATCGCGTCCAATTAGCCGGATCACGGTGACACCATGGCGGACATTAAAAGAGAGAGGTAACCGATAGACGCGGACAGAGAGTGACGAACCTAACGGGGCATCCGTGCGAGGCACGTCCGGCATCTCTGATGGTAGAGAGAGGGTATTTCTCTCTCTCTCTCTCTCTCTCTCTCTCTCTCTCTCTTTCTCTCTCTCTCTTTCTTTCTTTCTTTCTCTTTCTTTTCTCATCCAATAATCGGTGACTCCTTTCCTTCGACACGGTGACCATGCTTGAAATCGGATCGTCGGACCTCCAATTAAAGTCTGACGACAATCGAATGTCCTGCCAAAGAACTTGCTCCGATCTCCCTCGTGGGCGGCCTTTTTGAATAAATGCAAATTCTTACAGTCCAAGTTATTCTCTCTCTCTCTCTCTCTCTCTCTTTTTATATATATATATATATTTCTCCATATTTGTTCATGTTTAAGAAAGTTCAAGCGTTACGATAAAATGTCGAGTATTTTTATAATATTAAATATTAATAATAAATTGTACGATTCTCTTAAGAATTATACGATTTTCTTAAGAACAGTAATATTGAAAAGATCATTGCTTTCTTCTTTCGACGTTACGACCGTATATCTAGATCTAATACTAGATTTGAGGTAAGTAAAACGTTATAGATAATATCTAATAAGTAATGCCGACTGAAATCGATACTTCACGATAAAAGTTGACACGTTAAAAGATAAACTAACAAACTTTATAGTTAATTACGTTTATAAGAACGTTTATAGCCGGTAGAAAATAAATGATACGTAATGGGACTATCTCAAAATTTTCGAAACGTTTCTTCGATATATTACGAGATATACGTAAATGTCTCGCTTATAATCACACCGTTTTACCTAAGTATTATTAATGCTTACTTACCGATACGCTTAATAAATTCTTATAAGGAGAAATGAAAATGAGGAAGCAAAGAAAACAATAAGAGAAAAGAGCCAATTCAAAAAAGAAAAAGAAAAAAAGAAAGATAAAATAGGAAAAAGAAGGAAGAAGGGAAAATTGACGGAAAGAAAAAAACCAATGTTAGAGGATTTATTTTTATGGGGTAGCATCGATCGCGATCTAACGCATCGCCGAGTAAGATCATCGTCGAAGTTCGCGATCTTTAGAGAGGTCGTCGAACGCCGGAAGCCGACGAATCAAAAGGGAGGACGAGGTCGTTATCTCCACGAGAGAGAAGATCTTTCGTTGATCTTTTCGAGGCGACGGTCCACCAAAGAAAGAGATAGAGAAAAAGAAAGAGAGAGAGAAAGAGAGGAAGAGAGAAAGAGAGGAGGACGAAAATGAGCGGCGAGCGCGTTTCCCTTTATCGCGACGTCGACGTTCGAACGATTTGCATAACCGTCCAGCAGAGACGTCGTTACGCTTCCTTCGTTCTCGAAGAGAGAAGCGCCAAGTATCTTTCTATCTCTCTCTTTCATGCATGCAAAACGAGACAGGCTGAACGTATGCGCGACCTCGATCGTGATTCTTCGATCGATCTTTCAGATATATATATATATATATATATATATATATATATATATATAAAATATATATGTATGTATACATATAAATATATACATATATATACGTGTGTATGTTTGCATATAAATATATGTAAATATATAATATATATATATATATATATATATATATATATATATATATATATAAATATGTATATACGTTCATATGTATATCTCTGTCTTTCTTTTACGTACATTTCTTTATTTCTCTCTCTCTCTCTCTCTCTTTCTCTGTCTTTTTGTCGTCCTTTCTCCTTCCTTTTAACGCACACACCGCGCTTTCTTTCTCTCCTTAATTCGCGATCGGTGAGTTAACGAGAACGATGCCGGCGGCGCAGAGAACAAGTAAATTACGTGAGTGTTCTACCAAGATCTCCGCTCAAGGTCCGCTAACGGCCGACCGTTAGCATCGGAATCGAGCGAGAGTCGAAGGACGCGACATTGGAGGACGAAGGACAACGTTTGCGGAAGTTTAATGCAAAGTTTTCAAACAAATATATATTTACATACGTACGTACAGATACCTTTTTTTCTCATGTTACAGAGATCTCCAATTCGCGATGATATTTTTTCTTTTGAAAAAAAAGAATAAACAAAAGAAAATGATAACATCGTGCAAGAAAATTTGCTTCTACAGATAATATCTACTTCTATATTTCTCAAGATATATATATATATATATATATAAACTAAAAATAAACTTTATGTAATTTTGCATAAAATCATTGAATCGTTCATATAACGAAACCAACAAATAAATTTCAATTAATCCGAAGTTCACGAGCGCCGAGCGCGCTTTCATCCAAGCTCCGAAATTCGATAGAAATAAATTCGATAAAAAGAAAGAAAGGAAAAATAACTAGAAAAGAGAAGAGAAAAAAATCTAAAGTCGATTCGAAGGAGACAAACGATCATAATGATCGCATCGAGCATATCTAACGTTCGTAGTAACAAAACACAAATTCTAATAGTAAAGTAAGAACTTTATGGCCGATCCTACATGGTGGGCACCGGTCAATAATGAGGCTAAACGCTCGCGACACACGTGTGTATTATACACGCACAATTACATCAAATATATATGTATGTGAATATATAATATATATATAAATATATACATGTGTACGTAAACGTGTGCCGTTCGCTCATAAATCATTTTCGCGTTGCGGAGAGAAAAAGAGATAAAGAGTGAAGCGAGGGAGAGAAAAACGGGACAGTAGACTCCGTCCGGATCGGTCCTCCCATTCGCGCCGCGTGATCCAGGAAGAGAGGTCAAAGAGTGAGCCGCGCGACGTTCAACGACGACATAGCGAACGATGCATCCTGTTCGAGAAAGAAAGAGAAAGAAATAGAACCTGTTGGCTCGTCCGACTCCTGCGATTTGCACAAGTAGCGGATATACGGGACCGTGGAACGGACAAAGACAGACATATACAGGGTGCTTCTTATCGACCGGCAAAAGTCAAATAAATATTAGATAATTTATCCATCAAACAGGGAAATAACACTCGTTAACTCATCCGTGAACGTATCTTCAAAATGATCGCAATTTGTTTAATAATATTTCTCCAACGAAATATCATTGAATCGATTAAAATTATTTTGATATTAAATTTCTTATGTCGATTAGAAATTGCCATTCAGTTTTTCTTCTTTTTCTTTCTCGATATAATCGTAAACGATCGTTCTTTTGTATTTATTTCTTTCCTTACGATTAATACGTTGATATACTATAAGATATTTTTAAGAAACACCCTGTATAAGCGCGTCTCGTACGTAAGAAGGTATACATGAAACACAGAAAGAGAAAGAGAAATGCGAAGGGAGGTAAAGCCAGAACGTAGCGGGAAACGTAGAACGAAGACGTCCCGCGGAGACGACAACTAGCGGGAGAACTAATCGCAGTAGTGCATGACATCCTTAGTTCATCGCAAGCTTCCCTTCCTCCCTCCCTCCACCCACCCACTCTCAACTGTACACAGCTATGTGTATACTTATACTTACATATGAACAGACATACGTATAATGCAGCTAGATCTGGAACTAATCTAATACACGGTGTCCTTTACTAGCGAATTTAACACGCTTGACTTACGATACGAGTCTCTCTTCGCATACATACATATATATAAATACGTATACGTACATATGTGTATATATATATACACACATATATATATTGAATAAATAAATAATAAATTTAATTAATAATTTTTTACAAATCAGCCGATAATTCACCGCATTTACTTACTCTTCTTTTCTGTCTCTCTTCCTCTGTTTTCTATCTTTGTCTCCTTTTTTGATATTTTGCGAATCAGCTGATAATTTATAATAAAATTCAATTCTATTTATTTACTCTCTCTCTCCCTCTCTGTCTGTCTGTCTTTTTCTGTCTCTTTCTCAAGGACAATGGCCGAAGGTACCTTCGCAGTGAAACGCTATACACGATTATTTCGAGCGATACATCGCTCCCGCAAGGCTGGCTGCTGGCAAGACGGTAAGAGGACCTTTCGAGAGATCGAGATAGAGCTTATTGTCCAGAAACGACGGCGGGGCAGGTGTGTACGCTTAATAAATCGGCCGACTTTGTACGAACCGAGTGGAAGTGGAACCCTTCACCCTTTCTCTCTCTCTCTCTCTCTCCCTCTCTTTCTCTCTTCCTCTTTTTATTTCTCCTTTCCTTTTCCCGCTACGTGACCCTGATCGTGGAGAAGAGCCGAGCAAACTCTATGCTAATTACACTTTCACTTCGTACAGTTTACCCATTATCCGCTATTGTTCTTCTCTTCGTTTCAGTTACAATATCTATATCCTTTCTTTCTTTCTCTTCTCACTATTCCCAATCTCACACACTCAAGAAACTCGAACATATTACGACGACTTATTAATTTCTACAAGTTTATATTTCCGTTCGTATGATTTTATTAATGGCGAACAATTTCGCGCGATCTAAAAGCTAATAATGACTGATGAATATTTATTAGAATTATTAACAGTTTCGTGAATTCACAATTTAACAAACACCGGAAGATAGTTATCAAAGTCTCTAAGCAAGACTCATTTGAAAGAAAAGCGTACCGCTATTCCTTCTTTGTATACATATTTACATATGTACTTACATACATACATACATACATACATACATATATATATATTTCTACATATATATGTATATGCACCTATAGCAAAGTAATATCGAATCGTTCGCGGATTAATCGCGGTGCATCACAGCATGCACCGTACGAAATTATAAAACGATCCGTCTCGAGAGCATACGGTGCACATCGACGTCGTCATCCGGCGATCCGATAGGATACACTCCTCTGCTTTCACGATAACGAGCCGGAGTCGATAAATCAAATTTATTACAGACGATCGTTTCCTTGACAGGCAAGAAGTAGACCCGCAGGGAAGAATTTTTCCCGTGAAACTCACTCCGTTCCCAACTTCTTTTTTCTTTTCTTTCCTTCTTTTTTTTCCTTCTTACATGCCCCCAGTATCGACGATTAATTAGAACGTTACGATTAATTTTCGAAGAACGAATCTCCGCCGAGTCGAGTCCGCGCCAGAAAGTTTCAATAGTCAAACGCGATTCTTCGAAAAATAGAAAAAAAAAACATTCTTCACAGGAACACCTATTCTTTCTCTCTATGTCCATCCTCCTCTAAGTTAAAACCAACGATTAACTACTTGTCGTGTTACAAGACAGACGATTTTATTTATCATTTAATCCGATACGAAAAGTCGCGAAAAATATCTGTTAAAGGGTGATTTCCGAAGGATATTATCGAGTCGTAGCAACCTCGCCACGTTTCATGGGAGAAAAGATAGTAAAGAAAGAGAGAGAAAGAGAAAGAGAAAAAGAGAGAAAGAGAGAGAGAGAGAGAGAGAGAGAGAGAGAGAGAGAGAGAAATGTGGACGTTCGTGAAAGGCGATCGTCCAGCTGCTCTCGAGAACTGCTCTCTCTCTCTCTCTCTCTCTCTCTCTCTTTCTTTCTTACTCTCTCTCTCTCTCTCTCTTTCTCGTATGGACGCTAACGCTCGAGAAAGTTACAGTTCAGCGTGGCTATTTGCGAAGCGTCCTTTTGCTTCCACACACGCGTGTGCATCATCATCGTACGATCGGCCAACTCTCTTCACCGGGGGAATGTAAATAGATGGAGGCTACGTGCAACCGCCAGTGAAATCGTGAAAGAACATGGGCGGCTGCTACCGTTCCTTCTTCCAGAACTGCTGTTTCCACGCATAATATATATGTGTCTGTATATGTGTGTATTACATATATATTATATATATTATTATATACATTATATATATATAAATATATGTGTATAAATATTATATATATATATGGGTATGTACCTGCTCGAATCGTCAGTGAAAATTCTGATTTGCACGATAATATTGTAAAGAAGCGAAGGGAGGGAAAAGGGGCGGAGAGTAGCAGGGGGAGGGAGGGAGAGAGAGAGAGAGAGAGAAACTAAAAATTACCGCCATTTACCGGCTACTACCGTACGTAATAACGAGATAATATCTATGAGACGCTAGTAATAGGGACCAATCATCGCTGGTAAATATGTTGTTAAATCGAAAGAAAAGGTGCAGGAACTCGAGACAAATGAGATCGATGAAATTACGACGGTGCTACGAAATAATAGAGAGAAAGAGAGAGAGAGAGAGAGAGAGAGAGGGAGAGAGAGGGAGAGGGAGTGAGGAAGAGGTTTTTTGCGAGGAAAGATATTGCAAAGATAAATGTCGCAAGATGAATGTGAAATAAATGATTAGACTTCCTTCGTCTAGATCAATTTCATATATCCGATGTCTAGAAGATTTATATACTTTTTTTAATTTCCAATCTAACTTGTATCGCTGAAAGAAATATTTGTTAAAGAAAAAAAGGAATAAAGAGAGAGAGAGAGAGAGAGAGAGAGAGAGAGAGAGAGAAAGAGATAGGAATCAAAAATTATAGAAAATTTCACGAGTACTCTCTAGGATAGTAACGATTCGATATTGTTCGATTTTCAACGCGACCAATAGGAAGAAACAAGATGAAAAGGGCGTTACACGACGTGGCTCCAGAGCGTAGCGCGATTAATCAAGCGCGGAGAGTTGAAGAGGCAAGAAACGAGAGAGATGACTCGCGCAATACAATGTCGACGTATACTAGAAACAAATCGATCGAGATCCACGAAGCCCGTGCAACGTACTCGTGCGCTTCGAGTTCGAGCGTACCGTCGGTCGCTTACTTCGGTATTAAAGAGAGAAGGAGAAAGAGAGAGAGAGAGAGAGAGAGAGAGAGAGAGAGAGAGAGAGAGATCGCGATCGCGAGAAACGACTTCTCTCGACTCTCGAATGACTGATCTCGACTCAAGAACCGAGACGCATGCCGATGCTACGACATTATTTCGATGATAAGCTCGAACGAACCTCGGTTACTCAAGAAGCTCCTCTCTCTTTGCTCGTGTATCTCGTATACGGTTTAAAAAAGAGAAAGAAAGAAAAATGTAAAGAAAAGAGAAAATACGTATTTTTAATGAGCTTAAAGAACGATACAAATGATTCCCGATCATGACCATTTCGTATCAGCTTTATAAAGGATGACTCTTATAAAAAAGAAAGAAAAAAAAGAAGGAAAAAAAAATATATACGTACACGTAAGGGCAAAGCATGCATACTCTACTATACGAATCTGCAATGTAAATTTAATCAATGTGATGAAATAAACGTAACTTCAAATCGAATCGAATGGAAAATATTTTCTAAAATGTCGAAATACCTATAACGAATTTCACACTTATATATATGAAATGAAAAATGAAAGAAATTTCTGTTTTCTTTTTTTTTCACGTCAAATCTATCAGAGATATTTCCGCGAATGTTTAATTCCCTTTAATAATCGAGATCCAGAGATCTCGCTCGTTGAAAAATGCTCGATCGGGAGAGTCCGCTCGCAAAACTCGTCGAGACATCGATCAAATACCGTGGCCCCCACACTAAAGAAATCGTTTGATCGACGCCGGCCAACCAGTCGATCCGGCAAACCGGTAAAGGCGTAAGTTTCATCTCTTATAACGTGGACGTTGACTCCCGACAGAAAATTCGTCCTGAGACAGGCGTCGCCATCCTTAAAAGGCGTATCGCTCCTTGACCCGCGTTCCCGCTCATCCGTCACGGTTGTCGAGCCACGACGTACCTACTCTCCTCGCGTGTACTCTCGCGACCTCGACGAGGTCCGACGATAAACCGAGATTCCTCTCTCGATTTCCAAGATCAGAATATCCCATTTTCTTTATTTCATCTGGGAAGACAGAGAGAGAGAGAGAGAGAGAGAGAGAGAGAGAAAGAGAGATAGAAAAAAATTATACGAATACGTAACGCAACACGTCATTAATTGGACGGATAATTAATTAATAATCGTTCATCACCACATTTATCGTCCCGTCTTAATTATCGATCCTTACGAAACTTTTCCTCCTTTTCTTTTCTATCTTATTTCAAACAACGAAGTAATCGTATGTAAGATCGGCCGAATTCAAGATGAATCCCGACTACTCGACTCGACAATTGATTCTTAATGGTTCGTCAAATTTTCTTTTCTTCTTCTTTTCTTTTTTTTTACGACAAAGACTGTCAATAATTTCAATGTGTCAATAAATTCGAATGTAGTTATGGATTATTGTATTTGAGCGTATAAACGTACACGATGATGATAATGTGTCGTAGTGACAGCTTTGCAATTTTCCATTAACCGCTATCATCGCTCGTCCTCGTCGTCGTCGTCGTTGTCGTCGTCTTCGTCATCCTCCTCTTCGTCGTCGTCGTCGTCGTCATCGTCGTCGTCATCGTTGTTCTTGAACATCGCCGAGTTACAACACGCCGGCCGCGAGTAATTGATTCGGCGCGTTTAATTTAACGAAAATTGCAGCGGGGATGGACACTACCTGGACGATCGCGCCAGGCGAAAGCAAGTACTCGTAATGGTTGTAATTTACTAAAACGGGACTGCCTGGCTGACCGCATAAAGCACCTGAGAACACGGTTCATTAGTCACCGCCTTTCCCCCTTTCCCACCTCGTCCATCGCACCACTCGACGGCCATAGGAAGGAAGGAGCCTTACTTTGCGAGTGTCCTTCCTGGCTAACCGAGACATCCTTTCTTCGAAACTTTCCACTTTTCTTCGTGGTAAACCGCACCCACCGATAACCGTCATTCGACTAAATTAAACGAAACGATATACCTAACAAAATTATCCATTTACCATTCCTCTATTATTTTTTTCCTTTATCTATGATTGACATGAAAAATGTAAAATCTTACAATAATAGTTAATAATAATAATAGTAATAATAGTAATAATAATCAACAGAAAAAGACGCAAGAAAAGAGAAGAAATAAAAATCCATCTTACTCATAACTAAACGTCATACGATCGATGATAATGTCGATGATTATGATTACGTATAAATAAAAAAGATGTCTTAGTGTCGCTCATCGTTAAAAAAAAAAAAAAAGGAAAAAAAATTGAGAGATTAACTTTACAGTAAATGTTCGTGAACGATAATATAATGAAGAGAGAGAAAGAAAGAAAAAGAGAAAGAGAGAGAGAGAGCAAGATTGACGAAGAGAAGAACGGATTACGCCACTGTCTTGACCGAAGTCAGTGGAGGCGGCTCGTCGATCCCATGTACCTCGTGATTGAACGAACACTAGAGATCTACACGTTCGCATCTTCCTCTCTTTGTCACGCCACACACAACTACTATAAATATATATATATATATATATATATATATATATATATATATTCCTACGAAACTCATGGCCGCCATTACAGCGTCTCGTCTGTTGTTGTCCCGAGTGGTTATCTTGATTTAATAACTGTTAATGTCATCGCAGTCAATCATGAGACACGACTACAACTCTTTCTCTCTCTCTCTCTCTCTCTCTTTTTCGTTATCTATCAATTATCAAGTCGCATTTGTTCAACGATGTTTCGATCAAAGCAACAACACGACAGGACGAATCACCAAACAAGATTTTCGATTAATTTGTATTCCTTTAATCGAATATCTTGCGGAAAGCCAAGGCTCGCCGATGTAAATCGCTTCGTTTTGAATTAATAACAACGATTACGTACATTTCGCGAATAACTCAACCTTCCTCTCTCTCTGTCTTTTGAGAATCTTTAAGTAAATCGTAAGTAGTTGGCACGAAGTCATTTGAACGGAATCGTTTGATGTCGCCGCCTCTTTTCCTTCGGTCCATAACTTTCGTCGGATATCCTTTCCGCGCCCCCCTTGCCCCCCCCCCTTCTATAACCCCCCTCTATCCCTCCTTCTTTCTTCATCCCGTGACCATCTCCGAGGAAATCACGCGGAAGATTCTTCTTCTCCGTCGTCGGAAGACTTTCTCCTTGCTTGTCCACCCTCGTTTAGGGATGTGTATCGCGTAAGATAGTGAACTCGGTGAGATCTGTTTTTCTTTCTTTTCTTTTTCTTTCTTCTTTTTTCTTATCTTTTCTTTTCTTTTCTTTTCCTTTTCTCATCGAATCGCTACCCGATCGACCGTAGTTCATACACTGCACGATAATATTTACGACTCTCTCTTCGTTTTTTATTTTGTTTTTTTTTTTTACTCTATTTTCTCTTCATTATGACCTAATTGTATCTAACGTAAGTTATTTACGAAGTTGCAAGCGTTATTCCTCTTCTTTTTTTTCCTTTGATCCTTCTTATTTCTCTTTAATAAAACTACAAATTTCAACGATCTCCTAGTCGTCCAACGTGAATTATAGATTCTTGATAGTACGTGGAATTGTTTTTCTTTCGAAAGAATTATTACATTACGTCTTCGGTATCCTTACGCCAATGCAAAAAGTATTTGAAAGTTTCGGAATGTACGGGTGAATTTAATGAAAAGAAACAAAAAAGAAAAAAGAACAGAAAGAGAGAGAAAAAAAAATTCGTAAAATCTGCTTTCAAGAAGAGAACGAAAATATCTAGACGACTCTTACGTGTACGAAATCGCAAAAGGTGTGCATTACACCGTGCGGCACGTTTATCGACACCGAATCGTTATCAAGCTCGGATCTTCCATGAAGAACGGCAGTCGTTCGGGTGGTACCAATTTGTCCTTCCTTTATCAAGCGTCATCTGATGGCGACCCGACACCGCGCGCTCGACTGAATGCAACGGCTACCTTGAAGCGACACCGGCCAAGAACCACAATGGGAACAAAGCGGCTCGCTGTCTTTCGCATAGGTTTTGTTTCATTCCCAGGGTGGACAACCGGCGTTATTTGTCATGCATTTTCAACCTCACCGATTTCATCTTGGATATTTTTCTCTGCCTTCTCGTCTCCACCGGGCTACCTTGCGAATCATAAAGCCAGAGATGCAGGAAGATCCACGAACAAAAAGTCACCGAACAAGGACACTCGGATTCGTTCGAGGAAAACGTCGACGTTACAAATTTTATTTCTAAGACTTCGACCGAGAGAAAATTATTTTCGAGAAGAAAGAAAGGAAAAAAATAACACGTAGATATCCATCATTGTTTTTTTTTAATTCGGTATATGTTACTGATATACATTTCGAATTTTATTTCAATCTCAGAACGATATAGAAAACGTTTAGACTTATATATTATTCGTTCGAAATATATCTCGATATCTGGATTTGAATTATCCAAAAAGTAAATATTATTTATTCGTGAAAAGTAATTCTCTTTTATTTAATCGAAAATTTTATGAACGACGTGTCGGAGAAAATATATCTCCGTTGACGTTTGAAATGATTTTTAGATCGTTTTCATAATCAGAAATTTACCAAAATTTCTAATCTAACGATTAGTATTAGGAATCCTATTATGTAGACACTTTCAACGTAAATATCGACTAATCGAGGAATAATATCGTTAACTCGATATATTCGCGAGATTATATTCATCGAGCCGAGCCTGTAGAGGAAATACGAGTAAGAAATGTAACGACCGCTATTCAACGATTGACTTGGACCACTTTCATAATGACCGGTTTATATACATCTATTTAAGAAATTTTTCAAATCAAAGGTTATTACTAATAGCTGATCATATCACCTAGACCAATTTTAACGCGAATATCGACGAACCGAGGGAATAATATCGTTAACTCGGTGGATTCGCGAGATTATATTCATCGTCCTGGCAATAGAGAAAATACGTGTAAGAAGTGTAACGACCGCTATTCAACGGTTGACTTGGATCACTTTCATAATGACCGGTTCATATATATCTATTTAAGAAATTTTTTAATCAAAGCTCGGTATTACTATATAATCATATTACATAGACACTTTTAACATGAATATCGACGAACCGAGGGAATAATATCGTTAACTCGGAATATTCTCGAGGATTATATTCATCGTAATGGCAATAGAGAAAATACGAGTAGGAGTGTAACGACCGCTTTCCAACGGTTCGAGAGCGGTCGGCTCGATGATACAAGAATTAACATCCCAAGAGCGGACGCGCGTGGCTCTTGCCTCCTATGCCCGGAGCTACAGCTTAATTGGCATATCAATCCCCGGACGAAACGCGAGATAAGTGCCGGAGGAGTAAGACAAGGAAGGTAAGAAGGTACGTTCCTTGGCTTAATAAAGTTGCATACGTTCTCTTCTCTCGGTGCACGATCGAACCTCACCGACTATACCATAAGTTGCTTTGCTTCGACCAAAACTCGTTCGATCGACATTTATATGTTACCGTATGGACCGTATGGAATCTCCTCTGACATATTAAAAAAAAAAAAAAAAAGTAAAGAATATCGAAGTGCAGAGAAATACACGCAGATAATTGCCTTCTGAGAAAATTTTAATAGCTGAACGTCTCGTTAGAATTAACAAACGTTACGAGAATTAACAAACGTAACAAAAAGAAAAATATAACGAACGAAGAATACGAAAGCTGTGGGAAACATCGGAGGAGGTTTAAGAAGGTTCATTGTATTAGAATGATCGATTATCGATATTCCAATTTTTTATTTCTTCTCCCGATAGAAAACAATGAGATACGCTGGGAACGAGCGTAAAGGCCGTACTGATTTGAATTCGAAGAAATTTTTTTTGATATTCAATCATCGATGCTACGTCTCTACTACGTTAAGAGATGAATTCATCGGGACAAATAAATGATCGATTAATCGGATTTAACGATGCATCGTTAATATCGAGATAAAAAAAAAATAGATGTATGTACGACACTTTTGACGTTATGGATCGATCGATATGTCTCGCCTCTTTAACGATATGAAATATAATAAAGAAAAAATTATCTTGCGCGGTAAAAGGAAGAAGAAAATGAAAAGAAAAGCGAAAGATAGGTTTTGTTCTTCACGACCAACAAAAATAAATGCAACGTACTCGCATACGTGACCGATTGCACAGCTCGAAGCGATCGCGGAGATAATAACGAGACGATTAATTTGCATTGCTCGCCACGATACAGTCGGAATCGTCTATTACACGATTCGAACTATAAATGTTTGGAGGAAGGTTTGCTCGATAGTATAGTAACTACTATACCTACGTACTTACCAACCTAGCTATAGATATCGACTTGGCACAGGCTTAGATCGATATCTACGCGAACGGCTTCGCTTGTCCGTATATCGATACCTCGATACCGTGTCGTAACGACTTTATAATAGATACCAGCAGGTTGTACCTGGTCGAACAAGATCGAAGGTCGAACACCAAAGAGAGATATATCGAAAACTCAACGAGTTATCCCTTCGATACTTTCTTCGAGCGTCTTTGTCGAATAAAGGGTCCACTTTTACTTTCAAATGTCACGTATCATTTTTCTAACTTGGATTAAGATCAACGAGGATTACTTCAACTTTCTTTAAGCGTCTGTCTTAAATTCTTCAAAATCTCTAAATCGAACAAACAAGGTACTCGTCGTGTCTCCAATCGAATTCATTTATAGTCATTCGAAGACGTATTGTCGCAAACTTAAACTATTCGTATTATTATTTCTTCACAATTGAACGGACAACTTGAAATTATTAAACAATGATTGAAACTATTCTAATTATTTTTTATATTCCGATTCGGATCAGAACGATCATTATCTTCGTAATCTAACTCTATCATAACTCTATCGTAATATTTAAAGTCCATCATAAAGATCGCACAAACGCGCTCATCGCACACAGACGTTCTACTTTAACAATTTTAAGGTCACATCCATTCGATTCCTATATCCGAACGAATCACACGAGATTTTCACACCCAGAAAGGTTCGACTCTGCGTGGATAGAGCTCGTCATATTCGGGGTGTTTAGTAAAGTAAGTGGGTGAAACGGAGGGCGACGTTTATTCGCACGATAGCCGCGTATAACGGGCAATTGGTAAGGCGTTTTGTTGAGCTAAGCTAAAGCGAGAACATAGCAGGGCCGAGGAGGTATTTTTGTGTAATTACCGGTATCACGCGACGCCCAAGGTGTTACTCCATGGTGAATCTACGATCCCTTTCTCTCTCTCTCTCTCTCTCTCTCTCTCTCTCTCTCTTTCTCTCTCCCTCTCTTGCTCTTTCATTCTCACTCATTTGCGCATCGTACGCTCCTTGGGACCGATCGTCGCGGCTTAAACCGTCCCTTCGTCCCTTTTCACCGACTACCTTGCAATATCCCTGGCAGTTTGGTAAAACTTGGAAACTGCTGGTTCGACGGTCGCATGACTCCGATAAGCGATTATGCTTTAACGGACTACCACCAGCCGGAGACCCTTAACTACCGGTTACTTTATTACCCTCTCACGACGATCACACGACGACCGAGAAAATCGACTTTCGACTTCATTCGACATCTAAGAAATTATCTTTCCTTTTTTTTTCTTACCTCTTGCTTTTTCTTTTTCTTCTTTTTCCTTTCTGAAGATTAGCAAGGTAAATCATCTAAACGTACAGTACTGATATTCTTTAAATTAAGAATTTTAGCTAAATTTCCTTTTTTTTCTCTCTCTTTTTTTTTTTACAACGTTTATTGTATCAAACGATATATTAAAAACGTAACGAAATACTCGAATAATAATTCTCTCATATATATATATATTTATATTTATATAATAAACAAATGTGCGTTGTATTTTCCTGAAAAACAATAAGAGAAATAATTAATAGAATAAAATCCTTTTATGTTATTGACCACGATCGATAGTAAAAAAAAAAAATTACTAACGAGCTATAGAATGAGGAAAAAAAAAGAAAAAAGAGGAAAAAAGAACGAATTCGGAGAGAAACAGAAGCGTTGTTCGAATACAGGTATCGGAACGTCAACATGTCTGAATCAGCACGTGCTTCTCCTTTAGTGACTCTCGTTTGTTTTGTTTTTCGTTTCGATCTTGCCCGCAGAATCGGACGAATGAACGCAAACGGACACGCACGGTCGCTTCTGAACGTCTGAATGAATACAAGCGTATATACACACATACAAACACACACACACACACACATATATATAGAATGTTCAGTATTCTTCGGATTAATTTGGTCGAACGCACATAAGACAAAGGGAAGAAAAGGACGTGTTGCCCTTGATCGTGCCCGATGATACCGACTACCTGATAACAACATAGGCGTCGCTTTTTTCTTACGCTTACCTTATCTTTCTAAATATTACAGAACGATTAACATGCGTACGTATAAACTTTGTTGTTGTATCAGTAAATGTCATTAACATAAATATTAATATCAACCATGTAATCTATATCTATATTCACAAGATTGAATTAATAAATTATCGTGTAACAGGTAAGAAAATAATTGGTTAAAAACATCGATTAATTATCACTCGACGTATTTTACGTTAATAACGTGGATCAAACTTTTCAACGATCTCTGACGATTAAAATATTTCGTGAAATATACACGTAATTGTTTTTAATATCTAAAAAAAAGATGAAGGAAGGAAAAAAGAACAAAATTGACGCCATTGGGTAATAGCGTTGCATATCTTGCAAAAAAAAAAAAGACAAAGGAGAAAAAAAGGAAAAAAGAAAGAAACTCGACATACAACGACGACGTTCGTCCGTCCGTTCTCTCTCGTTCACGTGTCCAACTCTTTCGGTACCTGTTCGTCGTCGGTCGTTACGGATGGTTGCCTCGTCGACGGCGGTCTTTTGTGCCGTCGCCCGTCATAATGACATCAGGCAAAAACTGTCAATGCTGCTGTGTATCGGCTTCCATGCATATATTAGGGAACGTTCAAAGTCCTTTCCATCTTCTTACGTTCCTTCCAAGACTCGAAAAAGAAACATGAACTGCGCTGACCACTATATCGTTCTTTTTCTCTTTCAAGTATTATTAAGAAAAATAAAAAAAAAATTATATCATAAATTACTAAATGTAAATAAAGTTCATAAATTGTTTCGATATTTCCAAGTTCGTACGTTTTCATAATAATTAAAGGTATTCGGATTATTAAAGAGAGAGAGAGAGAGAGAGGGAAAGAAAGATATAGAGAGATTTATTTTATATATTTCTCTTTTTGTTAGTTTTATGTATTATTATTATTATTATTATTTTTATTTTTATTTTTTATTTTATTTTTATTTTTATTTTTATTATTATTATTATTATTCGTATTCGTTACAATAAATTATTTGTTATCTCTCTCTCACTATTTTTCTCTCTTTATCCCATTGTTTTTTCCTCTCTCTCTCTCTCTCTCTCTCCCTCTTTCTCATGTCCCTTTGATTTTCTCCCTCTCACAAAACGAAGGACCAAAAAAGATTTTAGAAAGATTAAGACGTTACGAAACACGAAACGCTCTCTGCTCGTCGATCCACTGTGACGATTCATACGCAAATGCGAGCAAGTAAACGTCGAAAAAGATTTTCCAAGGTTGTTCTCTGTGGCGAGCGATCTGTGGAGCCTTGACTTTGATGGATCTCTCGTTTTTCGAGACGATGACGCGCAAAATCCTTTCGGAAATTTACGTCACACCCCCTTCGATAGTCGATCGAATTTTTATTCGAATTTAACGTTGCCTTCTTCTCTTTTCGTCATTTTTTATCTTTCCCTCTTTCTTTTTTTTTCTTAAATTGAAATAATCAGAAAAAGAAGAAGAAGAAGAAGAAGAAGAAAAATAAGAAAAAAAAGAAGATGAAAAAAAAAAAAATTTCGCCACTAAGATATATCTACATTTAACATTGAAACGAGATCGAGAAAATCGTAGATATCCGTGATAGAAACAACACATTAGAGATCGATCGATCGATCGATCGATCGATAGATAGATCGAGAACGAACGCATTAACAAATAATTCCTTCCGCAGAGACTTATACGGAGTCATGGATGACGATAATTATCGAACGAATTGCTTCTCGCGCTTTCTCCCTCCCTCTCCCTCCCTCCCCCCTCTCTCTCTCCCGTTTCTCATCGCTGTATTAAATCGATGACCGTTGCGTGAGAGAGCACGGATGATAGAAGAGTTATAGGTGCTTTTTAGCGTTAGCGGTGCACGCTCGTTGATAATACGCTCTTGGCGAGGCAAGATCGTGAGAGAGGAAGAGAGACGGATATAAAAAAGAGAAGGAAAGAGAAAGAAAGAGAAAGAGAAGGAGAGAGAAAGAGAGAGCTCGTCGTTGTCCTCGAAGGATGGCCGGTGGCTTCGATAATCAGAGGCGATTACTGTCGTCTTCCTATGTTTTTCAGTATCCCCTTTCATCCTCGCTTCTTCTTGTCGCAGCACGTTAGCCGATTCTCTCCGTGGCCGTAGAGAAAAAGATGGAGGTGGTTTAAAAAACAAAAAAGAAAAAGGAAAACGAAAAATAAGAAAGAAAAAAGAATAAGAGAGAGAAAGAGAGAGAGAAAGAGAAAGAGAGAGAGAGAGAGAGAATAAATCCCACGGGCATCTCAGGCGTCTACGGTAAACTATTACGGACGGTAAAGGAGCTTAATCACCGTACGTACCAAGAGAAGATACGATGTGACTTCTTCTTCTTCTCCTTCTTCTTCTTCTACTTATTATTATTATTCGTCTTCTTTTACTTCCTCTCATAGCAACATTTTCTTGAAATTGCGGTAAAATCGCACTTCTTCCTAACGTTTTTACTCGCGATGGAACTCGCAACGCACGCGCGAAAGAGTTATTGCTGCGAGCATGATCATCGTCCGTGACCGTGTTACTCTCTTTCAGTTGGACTCGCGAGTGTCCAAGAACGGGCTACGATTAAAAAATTTGTGTTTCTTTTTTTTTTCTTTGTTTTTTTTTCACTTCACTTCACTTCACTTCACTTTTACCTACGGCGAAGTTCCTAGCGAATAGATTTTTTATTTAAGATTCTATGATTTACTAATGATCGATATTCTAGATAGAGGATAAATTATACGGTTATTAGCTGTTACAAGTTGATTGATTACACTCTTCTTACTACTAAATTATATTCCGATTAATATGAAGATTTAGGCCAATTCCGATTTAGTACGCTCGATGTAATATAACTAATATAATATACGACGTATAGTTTTATATTTGAAGACGATAAATTGTGAGTACTTATACATACATACATACATACATACATATATATATATATATATATATATATATATATATATACGCATATACAGATATACGTGTTAACGAGACAAGCGTTTAAAACGAACTGACGATTCGACCTTTTACTCTTCGCTAAAGGTACAAACCAATGTTACAAATGTTTACGTCGGTTCTATACAAACGACGTGACCTAAACTGTGTTACCAAAGCACATAAATAAGTAAGTAAGTAAGTAAATACATGTGTATCGATCAGTCGTATGTTTACATTATCAAATTCCACGAAATAATTTATAGATATATACGTCGTACGAATGAACGTATATAAACAACTTCGTCTCTTTCCAAGAATTATCCCATGACGTAATTTATTGCAAAGGACATTCGCAAAGACGTTGTATCCTTCATTCACGATAGAACAACGTATCCATTCCCTTTCAAATTTCGTTACTCGATCGAGTCGTCGATGCAGATCGTTCGTTGGTCGAGACGTCACCGAAAAACTCTATTGACTTCGAATAACATCAGCGACTATGACAGTCGTCATTGTACGGATATGATGAATGAAGGACTCGCGAAGTAATCGACGTTATCGTAAATCTTCGAAGTCGGTGATCATTGTTAAAACATGGCCGTCATCCATTTCGATCTTGTCGCGCGTGAGCTTCGAACGAGCCAAAGGAAGCAGGGTCAGATCTTTATCCACGTCGACGAGGTCGAACGATCTCGATTCGTTTTCGAACTCGATCGATCTTCAAATATATGTAAGTATTTACAGATAGGTGATACATATATATATATATATATACATGTGTGTGTATGTGTGTACATATCTACGCGTTTTCTTTACGTATGAATACAAGAAAATTTTGCGCTTTATAAAACTGGTGGAACGTTTTATAATTCGTAGGAACGTCGAACGTTATTGAAATTTAAAAGAAAAAAAAAAAGATCGAGTGATAACGAATTAAAAGGGGTGAAAGAGAAAAAAAAGAATGCAAAAGAAAAGATATATAAAAATAACGAACTCCACCTGTCGGATGAGAGACTAACGATAATTGTAATTTACGAAGAGCGAACATCAGATAGTCATCGAAAACGTTGAACGAACGTGGCGCAGACATCAAGATTAAGAAGGAGGAGAGAGAGAGAGAGAGAGAGAAAGAGAGAGAGAGAGAGAGAGGAAGAATCAAGCATGGGCTCGGGCAGTTCTCGCATATCGATTTAAAAAACACTCGCAGTCAAGCACCCTTCTTGATCGTAACTCAGACAAAATCGCGTTAAGGTCGTCCATAGCTCGCAGATCATTTTACCCCTCCTTTTCCCTTTTGTTTTGAGTCAGTGATATTAACGGCACCCGGTAGATCGTAACTTTGTCATTCGTATTAAGCTACGAGAGAAAGAGAGAGAGAGAGAGAGAGAGAAAGAGGATAAGGGTAGAAAAGGGGATTTGATCGTCGTCGTATTGGAGTTAAGCATTCTCCTTCGAAGAAATAAGACTAAGAAAGAAATAAGTAGATCGCTCTGAGCTCGTTTAGTTGCGGCCACACAGCTAATTGCATGCATTTTTAAAAACGAGACGACTTAATCTCAAGGAGCCGTATGATGAAAACGCCCGCGTAAAGCTTCGTGGCACCCCAGGGAAAAAGGAAATCTACCCTTCTACACTTTCTTCAAAGGGTGAAGGAAACCGAATATATATACGAGGATTCCTCTTTCCTCTTCGTATCATCCCGTCGACTCCAAAGAGGGTGTCTTCAATTTTCTTTCTTTTTTTTTTCTTTTTTTTTTTCTCGAATAAGACAGAGAATAAAAAATGTTATCTTCTCTGTCCCAGAAGATTACGGTTCGTATATCGAAAGGAATCTTTTTTTTCCTTTTTATTCTTCTTTCTAGTATAAAATTCCGTAACTCACCAGACATTCCAATCCAAACATTACGTTTAACATGGTTTTCTCTTGTTTTTCTTTCTTTCTTTCTTTCTTTCTTTCTTTCTTTATTAACTAACTATCTTTTTTTTCTATTTGGCACAAAGTTTATATATCGATACTGATATATATGTTCGTACTATGTAAACTGTATGAATATGGTTTAATAAAACGATTTTATAAACGAACAAAAAAATAATGATAAGACTAGAATTTGAAATAATTATATAAACGAACGAATCGATTTAGATCTATTCGTTAAAAGTAAATTCTTATTATAAAATTAGGATATTTTTATTTGAAATATATTTTTCAATCGTAATAAAATTTAAGAAAAAGAGCGAACGATTGGTACGGCAAATATTCGAGGGGATCAAATATGAGAGAGACAGAGAGAGAAACAGAGAGAGAAACAGAGAGAGAGAGAGAGAGAAAGAGAGAGAGAGAGAACTGTTGAGTTTCGCATCGGTCGCGCTCGTTGACCCATATAAATCGCGTTTTCCCCGTATCCAAGGGGATTTAATGGACATTGATATATCGAAGGAGTCTCGCTCTCGGCGTATTCCACGTGGCGTGATTAACGCCGCTCTCCTTGTGCGAATGTGCGATCGACCGAGTTGTGTCCTCGTCTCTCTCTCTTTTTCTCACTCTCTCTTTTTCTCTCTCTTTTTCTCTCTCTTTTTCTCTCTCTTTTTCTCTCTCTTTCTGAAAGCTAAAGAAACGAATAACTCGACAATGACGACGACGACGATGACAACGACAACGACGTCTTACGTGCCTTTCCTTTCGTCCTCCTCGATCCTTCTTATTAAACGTAGGCGACAGACATATAGCTTCGTCACATTACCATGAATTTCTACGTGTATATATATTTACTTCCTACACGAAACTAAAAATAATTCAGTATGGTATATCAAACGATTTTGATTGTAGTATATTTGTCAAACTATATATGGATGTATCTACTGATCGGTCTTGTTTCTTTTCTTTTTTTTTTTTTTTATATATATATAATACGAAAGTAGAAAATTTTGACGAAATATTTGTTGACGAAAAATGTTACAAAGAATATTACAATTTAATTATAAATATTATAATTGTGTATATATAGTAAACGCATTTTAATATATACATATCGAACTTATGTATCCTTTTCATCCCGATTGAAAAAAAATATATATAAATTAAATAAATATATCGAATTTTCTCTACACCCGATCGATTCTATCGATCTTATTATATTCTATATCAAAAGCAACCAACTTCGAAGATGAAGTAGCCTGCGGATTACGTGACCCTGTCGCGTTATAACACCGCTTCTGCCGTCATAAACCGGTTTTCCAAACTTCGTTAAAACTTATGGTTACCTATCTCTCTCTCTCTCTCTTTCTCTCTCTCTCTCTCTCTCTCTCTCTCTCTCTCTCTCTCTCTTTCTCATACTGTTCACGTTCGACGACGAAGTGATCGATGATTATTCTACGATTGCGTAATCCATCGATCGTTAGCGCACCGCTCATCCCAAGTGCGTCTGATTAAGGCGATGCCGACTTCCCATAAGCCAACTTACTAACCATCCACGTTTAGCAGGGCTCCTTTTTTTCCCCTTGAAACGTTCGACTTTCGCGGAAACGGGGAAGTATCGGTCTCTCTTCTACGATGATCTAACGAGGAAAGACGAAAACGTTGGAGATATCGATTCTCGTTACTTACTAACTTGCGCTCGAGTTTTTCTTATTTTCCCACGTGAATCGACGAAGTTATAGAACACGAATTGTCGAGAAAGTAAAATATTAGGTGTTGATTACACCGTACGTAAGTACATACTTACACCATACAAATGATCTTTCGCCTTTCGATTTCTTTCTTTTTTCTTTTCTTTAATCTTTCTTTTTTTTGGTTTAATTTTTTTTCGGTACTAGACGAATAAAAAAAAAAAAAGAAGAAGAACACGCTTGAAAATTTTCATCGATCAAATATAAAATCAAAGTTGATCTGTCGTAATAGCCTCGAGTATTAACAAGGAAATTTATTCTTGCATGAGACTCGTTAGAAAAAAAAAGGTAATAATAAAAAAGAAAAAGAAAGAAGATAAAGTATCGTCGAAAATACAAAGAACGAAACACATGAAAATTTTTTCCAATGTGACATTAATTCTTTTCCATCTCTTTTTTTTTCTTTTTAACATATCTATACTTTCTCGAATTAATAATAATAATAATAATAATAATAATAATAAAAATTATATTAATAATAATAGTACCGAATAATAATACTACCATTCTCGTAAATTAGAAATGATAACTACAAAAAAGAATTTAAGAGTCCACGAAAACGATGCATCAACCTAGTCGAAATCAACTTTGTTAAATTTCTTTTCGACATTTTCCGCATACTTCGTGTTACACGAAAAACGAGAAGTGCTCCAAAAGAGATAAACAGACAGACAGACAAAAAGAGAAAGAGAGAGAGAGAGAGAGAGAGAAAGAGAAAGAGAAAGAAAGAGAGAGTAAAAGAGAGTCAAAGAAAAAGAGAGAAAAAAGAGAGAGAGCGAAAGAGGAGAAAAAAGGACGGGTTGCGATCGAGGAACGTAAGGTTGCGTTAAAAGGCACGTCGTCGGCTAAAAGTTCTCGTGCGGAGCGACACGCACGTTCGAAGCGTTCAACGTGACACGCTCGCCGGTCTCGTTGGCGCTCATTACTCTTTGGCGGCTACGTCATTTGTCTCTCGTGGAGAATAATCGACGGGAGTACTGTACGTGGAGTATGGTACTTAAAGAGAGAAAGGGAGAGAAAAAGAGAAAGAGAGAGAGAGAGAGAGAGAGAGAGAGAGAGGGTGTAGAAGACTGAAAAGGAAAGAGAACTTCGTTGCTCAACGCAAGCAAAGAGCTCATACTGGCGTACTCTTGTACATACATAGATACAGACACACATATACACATACACACATATATATATATCCAAGAGGAGAACCCCACAATTATGTAATCGCTGTGTCATTGCGTTAAAGTAATTCCATTAGCTAACGAAGAGCACCGAGACGAACGGCGCCGCAACGTGCTCGCTATGCGAAAACTCTTCGCCCCCTCCCCTCTTCCCACCACCCACCTCCTTCCTCTCCCACCGATCTCCTTCACCCTCTAACACTTCCTTCATCGTCTCTTCTTCTTCTCGACAGAGCAGCAACATTCAACGATACGTACGAGTGAGTACATCTTAGTAAGTAAGTACGTCGTACACCCATAGATCCTCTCTCACCTTATTCTCTCATTCCTTTTGATACTGGATCGAACGACTTTAATGCTTCCTCACTCGCGTCGAGTCACGCTTGTCGGACTCGTGAGATCGAGTAACTGTAAATAAAGTAAATCCCTTCGATCTCCCTAGCAGATATACATACATACATACATACATACATACATACATATATATAAACTAAAGAAAATCAATTGAAAATAATCATCAAAGTAATCCAGATAATTTCAAATCGGTAATTTTAATATCTTCCTGCAGTAAAAAGAAATATATATATACATATATGTACATGCATGTATAAATAGGATGACTATTCTTTGTACAGATCTTATGAACGACAAGAAAAAAATATAAGATAAAAAAAAAAAGAATAAAAATAAAAAACAAATAGAAAGAAATGAAGGGACACGATATCATAAATGTACGTATTTAAAAGATAAAGTCCAATTATGAATGCGAAAACGTAATTATCGAAACGTCAACGATATTTGAACGGTCATGTATCCTAATGTATGTACAACGACGTCGGACATGTCCAAAGTATATGGAATCGGTTTCGAAGTTCAAGACTCGAGTTTCAGAACGAGGCACGTTGGTTGGTCGGTCGGTCGGTCGATCGGTCGGTCGGTCGGTCGGTTGGTTGGTCGGTCGGTTGGTTGGTTGGTTGTTTGGTTGGTTGGTTGGTTGGTCGATCGGCTTGGTGTGCCACGTTCTCTTCTCGAACGTAAGCGACGTCGTGCGATTAAATCTCGTCTCGGCGCGATGTCACCTCGACGAAGTAGAAGGCGGTATGCGACGAAGGAATCCTTGACAGGAGGTCGCCGGATCCTCGTGCCCCCCTGTGGCGAATGAATCACCATAAGAGAGAGAGAGAGAGAGAGAACGAATGGACGTAAACGCGCGCGCGCGTCTTGTCGCCCCTGCGTGGAAGGTGACAGCTGTCAAGTGGCTGCTATACGGCACGTTGTAAGGCGTGTAGGAGGTTTCGCGTCTCTCCGTGCGACTCACCAGTCTCTTTTCTTTATAAACGTGTATTCGTATATTAATGTATACGTTTTATATATGTATTGATACTATATACGCATACGTACGCTACGTACGAACGTAGAAATACACACAGATACCAACGTACCACGCGTCCTTAACACTGTCGTAGCCTTCGACTTTGCTTGGAATTTTATTGAAAGCTGACCTCTATGCTCTTTCTCTCTCTTTTTCTCTTTCCCTTTCTCTTTCTCTTTCTCTCGAAAGTCTCTTGGACATGTCTTTCTTTAATTTATAGTTATAAGTAGAGAAAGAGAGAGAAAGAGAAGAAGACTAATAAATATGTATGAAATTAAAAATGAACGCACGGCGAAGGACAAATGTATCCCCAGTATTTCGATCTTTAATCGCGAATATTTTCGTACGAAAAGAAAAAAAGAAGAAGAAAGAGAGAAAAAAGAAACAAAAGAAAAATTAAGAAAGAGGAAATAAATCTCTCGCGTTACTCGATTCACGTCCCAATTACGATTATTCCATGGAAACAATGAAACTGTATTTTTGATCTCTCTCTCTCTCTCTCTCTCTCGTATTTCGAAGATTAGTGGAAATAGAAAAAATGAAAACAAGAAAAAAAGGAAAGAAAAAAGAAAAGATATGAAATCGAACGAAATCCATCGTGGTCGACGCCAATGCAAGGACAAGCGTGCACATGCACACGCGGCGGATTCACGCAGTCAGATCCGAAGCCAATCCACGCACGCTTGCCCGGCTTGCCTTGACCCGCGGGGCGTGCGAGGTGCCTCGAGGGATGTTCGTCCTCCTCCTCCTCCTCCTCCTCCTCTTCCTCCTCCTCCTCCTTTTCCTCCACCTCATCCTCCACCTCATCCTCCTCGTCCTTCTCCTTCTTCTCTTCTTCTTTTCCTCCTTCTTCTTCTTCTCCTCCTCTTTTCCTTCGTCCTTCTCTTCCTCGGAGCTCGATAGCTACGTTACGTTGAACAGTCGTGAATTAAGGTACTGGGTGACCGTGCATATATGCTTAACAATATCTCAGCCGCGTACTGTCACACTTATTTTTAAATTATCGACATCGACAACAAGTCGCGCTTAGCGTACCTCTCGATCGTTCGAAGTCGTTTTTCTTGTCATTACAATATTCTCGTGATCATTCGACAAGCACGAATGTCTTTTACCGAAGACGACAGATCGTACAAATTTTATCTATCATTTATTATTCGATTGACTCGCAATCTTGTTATTTTTTATAAGCGTTTATTTATTGTTATTATATATATGTCTTATTATTATAAGATATATATGTATATATATATATATATATATTGGATTAGTGTATCTAATAAAAATATAGTTTGATTCTGTTAGATATAATTATGAAGTATGTATTATTCATTAAAAATTATAATAAAAGAAATATATATATATATGTATATGATATTTAAGTATAATATATGTCAAGTTTTAATTTAATTTAATTGTGATTATCGTAACAATATTTATTTATTTGACAAATCTAAATCTATAAAATATCAATGACAGTGGTTTGAAACGTAATCAAAATAGTTTTAAGAAAAATCTCTATGTTCCGCAATAGAAGGGAAACGGATGAGGCATTAAACGTCTCGATGTTTATAGTGGCTTCGATTTTGTCACTACGCGTACGTGGTGCATTCAGCGTGACTGGCGTTAGGTGTTGGAGCGTCTATCACGTTCGCGTATACGGTGCCACCCGGTAATTTAGTGCCGAGTCTAGAGTCGATTTCTCGAGGCGATAAAACCATGCGAGAAGGAGACAAGGGGAATCGCTACGGCAAATAATTCAGGGCTAAATCTATTCCTGAAGAGAGAGAAAGAGAAAGACAGACAGACAGACAGCTAGAGAGTAAGAGAGAAAGATAGAAAACGAGAGCAAAGCAAGAAAAGGAGGAAGAGAGAGAGAGAGAGAGAGAGAGAGAGAGAGAGAGAGAGAGAGGATAACGGAGTGACTGTTGTATCTCGACGTTTGAATCGAACGAGAGACGGGATGTGCTCGGTCGCCTTCCTTTTGAATACTCTTCGCAGAATAATGACAGAACCGTAACGAGTGTAGAATCTCGACGACTATCCTTCCATTCGATAGAGAGTATCGGAGCTTGAAAGTACAACGATTCGATCTTTTAACGATCTTACGAAAACCGAAGGTTCTACTGTCGATCCAGAAAAATTTTTTTCACTTCGAAAGAAATCTTAAAAGAAGGATTGACGATCGATTATACGTCAAATCATTAAAGCCTAGTTTATTATAGATATAGAATTCATTGAGGAAGAGAAATAGAAAGAGAATGAGAGAGAACAGAAGCAAAAACCGACAGATAAAGCAATTTATTACGTACATATGCATGCACCGCACCACTTTACGAGCTGCACTCGCGAAGATGTCTGCTCTCTTAGCACGGCACATAACAATGGCGAAGTGGAGAAGCTCGTGCGATGACCGTTAACGATTGGTAGCATTTCTCTCGTCTCTCTCTCTCTCTCGTTTTGTATGTGTGTATATATTATGTGTGTGTGTGTCTGTCTCTTTCTGTTTCTTTCTCTTTCTCTTTCTCTCGACAAGATGACCCGGCCAAAGCTATCAGTAGAAAGCGACTATGTCATTCGTCACGAAATGCCTTCTCCTTCTTCTAGCACACCGTCTTCTCTCTTTTCTTCTTTTTCTTCAGTTTCTTCTTCTACTCTCGAGAACTCCAATAGTCTGTCTCTCTCTCTCTCTCTCTCTTTCTCTTTCTTTCTATGTACTTCCGTTATCACGTGACATCCGTTATTCGTGACAACGATTCAGAAGTTGTTCTCTTTACCAATGACTTCATGCAAAGGTACTTACTACATACGACAAGAAACTATAATTACATGCGTATCTATGTGCGCGTGCGTGTGTATACGATAATTCTACTCTCATTGTCATTCAGGAAGAAAACGTCAAGTATGAGAAAAAAGTTCAATGAATCGTTTCTCGTGTCTATTAAAGAGGATCCAATTTTCCTCGCATGAATAGAGTTATAACGAATCATCGAGTACCATGGCTCTTTAATCTGGTGAAGAAAGAAGAAAAAAAGGGAAAAGAAAAAGAGGAAAAGAAAGAAGAAAAAATGAAAAAGAGAAAAGAAAGCAAAGCAAGAGGGAAAAGAATTAATGAAATTACACGAATTAATAGCCGTATCCTATCGTTATGGTGACCGCGATTAGCTCGGCTAATAATGTACGAGGAAAAGTATAATAATGATAATAATAAGGAGTTAAGTCCTTCCTGTCATCGGATCGAAGCCAGTCATCGAGCTCAGGATATGCCGGTAGCGATCGAAGCAACCAGTGAACGAACGAACGAACGAACGAACGAACGAACGTACTTACGAACGTACGAACGTACGTACTTACGTACGAACGAGCTAGCTCTTGGTCTACGTTCCTTGCATAAATCAAAGTAAATCCAAAGGAGCGAGTCACGTTCCCACGGACTCGCCAAAGAGAAATCGCGAATTTTACGAACGGCGTCTCGGTGTGTCACCGTGTCTCCGTCAGTGTATACGATCACGGAATCTCTCTCTGTCTTTCTTTCTCTCTCTCTCTCTCTCTCTTTCTCTCTCTCAAACTCGCACCCATTACGTTTACGTAGAATTAAATACATTTACGACGAGGACTGGCCGCCCATGGAAAATAAATAGAATAAAAAGGATAAGAACCGTAAATGCGAGCGAGCGAGCAAATGCTCGTAAAGAGATGGTCTGAGTTCGTGTACGTGTGTGTGTGTGTGTGTATGTGTGTATTTTATATATGTATGTATTTTATATATGTATGTATTTTATATATGTATGTATGTATGTATTGACATCTTCTGTGTGCCTCTAGATGCTGACCAATGAAACCACTTATGCACGTGTATACTCTTCTATACACTCAATACCCGAAGGTAGATGTATATATAAGTATATAGTATTATACTTTCTCCTTCCGATCTCGACTTCTCGACGTTTTCCATGGAATCGTCGATACCGTGTCACGTAATTGTGTCGCGATCATCGTTAAATCGTAGTCACGATGAGAAAGCCATCGTAATTTGTTACATTGAATATTACTGATAATAGTTCAATGTAATCAGTAATTTACAATCAACGAAAAGAAAAAAGAATCCTCTCTCTCTCTCTCTCTTTCTCTCTTTCTTTCTAAAAATCAAACAATCATTTATACGATCGATTATTATCAATATTTACTTACACGGACAAAACTCGAGCGTAACACTCTTCTTATCTGAATGAAAGGTACCCTTCCACTTGTGAGTTGTTGGAGAAACTCAAAGAACCGGAAATAAGTACATACGACAGGTACAACCGACTCCGAAGGATTCCCAATAGAGATTCTCCTTTGGGTAGAAAGATTTCGGCGGTTTCGTGTCACCCGAAACGAGCGATATGCAAACGCCGATCGTCACTTAGCGGCTCCCATCAGAAGCCGCTAATCTTAATTCGCTTATCGGATTACTTTGCGACCGGCCTGCCGATGATGGAGACGTTGTTTTCTCGGGTAAGTAAGTAAGGAAAAAAGAAACGAACGAACGAAACAAAAAAGGCAAAGAAAAAAAGAAAAGAGGAAAAAAAAGAGAGAAAAAAAAGGAGAACACAAATAACGAGGGGGAGAAAAAAAGAAAAGAGCACAACGGAAGAAACGAAAAAAGAAGATAAAACGAAAAGAAAAACGACGAAAAAGAAGAAAAAGAAAAAGAAGCATAATCCGGTTGGGTATGGTAATTCCAGAAGAAGAGGACCTTTTTGCCTCTGTTACTTGCTCCTCTTCTTGTCCTGGTGATCTTGGTGATCGTCCACTCTTCCTCGGGTCCAAGTTTTCTCCAAGACGAAACGGTACCGTGTCGAGCGAGCAAAGGAGGATATTATAAAAGCGGGATAAGGCGAAGACGGAGGTAAAGAGGTTGTTGACCATGCCACCATAGCGGAAGATGAGCGTTTGATAGCGCCATATAACTCGGGGGGAGCGGCTCGACTTTGCTGTTCCGACTATCTCCTTTCCTTCTTCTCTTGCTATCTCTTTCTCTCTTTCAACCTATCTTTCTTGCTCTCTCTCTCTCTCTCTCTCTCTCTCTCTCTTTCTCTATCTATCTATCTATCCCTATCTTTTTCCTTCTCTCAGGCTCAGCCTTCTCGTTCCTTCTTTACTTGGCCTTTTGGTGCATCGGTCTCGTACCACTCCCAAGGATTACTAGAATTAACGCGTAACCTGACAGAGAATCATCCAGCCTACTGCCTTGATTTAATTGCCGGATGCCGTGGCAAAGGTGCATTATCGAATAGAAACCTTCGATATCGGATATTTCACTGCTTCTTCTTCTTCTTCTTCTTCTATTTCTTCTTTTTCTTCTTCTTCCTCTGTTTCTTCTTCTTCCTCTTCTTCTTCTTCTTCTTATCCGTTATTTCTTCTTTACATAGTACATTCGAATAATCTGCTTTGAATATTTGATTAGAACGTCATAAAAGCGATATTCCAGGTTTTTTTTTCTTTTTTATGCACGTGTAATTCCTACCTTTGAAAAATAATCTTTAACAGATTTGCGGATCCGTAGATATGTATCATCAAAGCGTATCGTGCATTCAGAGATGTTACAGGTTAACGGACGATATTAATCCCAACTGTGGGGGGTTAACGACAACGAAATTCCACGAGCGAGCGAGCGAATCGGCCGCAGCGAGGACGTGCGCCAACTCGTTAATTTGCATCGGGACCGAGCTTAATTGTAGGGGGGATAATTGGAGTGGCTCCGGGCAGCGTCGAACGATTAAATGGTACCTTAAAGAGTCGGTGTCACTTAACGGGGCCCATGGAACTTTGGAATGCGCGTGGTTTTATGTACCGCAATCGGGGTATCTCCGCTAATTGTATCGCATTTCCCGACACGAGCCTATCGGCTTATCTCTCTCTTTCTCTCTCTCTCTCTCTCTATCTCTTTTTATTATGATTCTTATTATAGTATACATAAATCAATAAATATATATATATATATTTATGTTGTATATATGTATGTACGTATGTATATATATGTATATATACACACAAATTTTGATTTTCTTGTATTTTATTAGAAATAATTATATTTTAATTATAAGAAAGTAAATAGAAAAAAAGATAGAGACGAATTTTACTTTCCTTTTCTCTTCTAAATAACGTATTCATTTTATTTATAGTATTTTAACACACGTGTATCTCTCTCTCTCTCTCTCTCTCTCTCTCTCCTTTTTTTCTTTCTTATCCTCACTGTTTTACGATACACGAGATTAATGACCGTTTATTTTCCTTCTCCTCTCTTTAAATCAACAATCTCCGTCTCTTTCTCTCTGACATTTTCTTCGTTTGTCGGCTTCGGTGACACGTACACCTGGTCGATATACCTAACCGTATTTTGCCCTCGGACTTACGCATGCATGAGCATGCAAAATGCCGGCCAATCATCACCCGTAATCGCTGTGAATCGTTAACGGCGTATGGATCTGTGGACGACGATACGATGAGAAAGAGTAAGAAAGAGAGTGTGAAAGACTGAGTAAAAGATAGAGAGAGGGAATCGATAAATGAATTGTATACACGTTGTAGTTATATACCTACGTTCGTTGCGAATGTCCTTATCTCGAGTCACTAAATCACACGGTGACTTCTTCGACCGCAAACGCGATAGCCAGTTTTATTTTTTTTTTACTTTCTTTTTTTTTTTAATTTCTTCTCTTTTATCATCTTCTACTATTTGTTTACGTAGTAACATTGCATGTACCTACATACGTACGTACGTACACACATGCATGCATACATACATACGTATCAGCGTGGCAGCACTCGATATGTAAAACTCGACGATGGTAAAGATTTTTTATTGCTTAATTACATTTTCTAATTATTTCTAAGAAATGCGAAGTGATCGTTCTTACAATCGATTTTCTAAAGATCATGAGAATGAGGCTCCCACGTTAAAAATCATCAAAGAGGTAATAGCGCTAAAGAAAAGTCTGAAATCGATTATATACCTATACCCGTACCTATATCTATATCTATACCTATAACCCGATGGGCGCAGAAGAAAATTAAAGCGACGCTTTTTGCCGATTAACACTTTGAACGCTCAGAACGCTGCTAGCTGTGATACTTCATAAACGCTACGTGCCGAGCAAAGTAATGATTAATGAACGCTCACGAGCTGAGGAAAGTTAAAAACGAGAAAGATAGAGATAGAAAGAAAGAGAAAGAAAGAGAGAGAGAGAGAAAGACTCTACTTGCTAACGATCACGTCTACGTCCGAAAAGTTTAACAACCACCATCGACGTATCATGATTTTGTTAATTAAACCTTACGATCTCGTGGCTGAAAAACATTATTTTCTTTTGCAAACGATTCAAGGAAATCCATTATTTGTCGATTTTATTTAGCACGATCGAATCAGTCAAAACTTTCTCACGATCTCTTTCAAAAAAAAAAAAAAGAAAAAAAAAACAGAAGAAAAAAAACAGAGAATCAATATCTTCGATTATCAGAGATTTAATCAGTCGATTAAAATTCAAAAGAGAATTATACAACAAAATAAAATGACAAATCTTTTCCTGACGAATTATCAACACAATATTTAATTATCCGATCACGATGTTAAATAATTCCAACATTAACACATCACGTATCTACAGATTGCTCGTGTTAAAAAAAAAAAAAACGAAAGAAAAAGAATAAAGAAAAAGAAATGGACAAAAAATTAAGAAAAAAGAAAAATGTTTAGTCACGCCCAAGCTCGTGTACGAGCTAATGAGATTAAACGCAATTAGCAAAAGTAAACCTGTCGAATGTAATAACGTTAACACGCAATGGGAGGTCCCAGTGATAACTTTTCGATTGATAAATCGTGGGTATATCGTCGTGCGACAAACTTTTGCTTTCGAGGCTTGGCCCATACGAATATGTTGGAGCAAAAAGAGAAGAAGGAGAAAGAGGAGGAGGAGGAGGAGGAAGATAGGAGAGAAGAAGGAAGAGAAAAGACGAGTCGGTATCGACGGAATTCTCGAAACGTTATGCAACGACTTCAAGGGAGCAATGAGACGTCGGAGAAGGTGCAACGGGTTCCTCGTTGCACTGCAACGTGGTGTGGCCCCCTTGAGCAAGCAACGA